>NC_142249.1:10343559-10645628 GCF_052056855.1 Sturnus vulgaris | reverse complement strand
GAATGTGGTCACTCAGGGAGGTTTTTGTGGATATTTGGTTCCCATCTGTGCTTCTGGATAATGTTAGTGGGGTCTAGTGTGCCTGGTGTGGTCTAATGTCTTGTCTGTTTGCATGCTGGAGGTCTCGGGGTCTCAGAGATGCAGACTGAAGGGTGTTGTCTGGTATCCACACTCTCATTTCCTAACAGGACAGAATCTTTATTATTCTTTAGTGCCTCAGCACTAAAGCTCAGCTGTGATTTCTGTTACTTAGAGTTTGAAATTTTTACATTATATCAATATTCACATTGACTAGAAATCTTGTCCTAGGATTGTTTGGGGGTTTTTTGAAGGCTGACTGCAATTTGGTTATTCCCTATCTGTGGCCAGGGATCATGGATCCCATTACACCTTGGGAGATTGCACTGCCTCTTACAGTGAGAATTAGTGGATGGCTTCAGTGATATTTACCTGGATCTGTGGAAAGGCATCTGAGACCAGCTCTAGTACAAATAACTTCCTTTCCAGTTGTAAGAGTCCTGAAACTGCTGCTAAGCCAAGTGCAATGAGGCATGAGTCTCAAATAAATTGCATTATGGATAATAAGAAAACGCACTAAGAAATTATACAGAATTGAAATTATTTTTTGAGAGAAATAATTTAATATGTTCAGAATCCAATCAGTATGCTGAGCTCTAATTGCATATCTAATATTATTTCTTTAAAAATGAGTACTGACTGGCCTGCTAATATAATAGTTAAGAAAAGATTAGATTAGCAGCATAAATTGAAATATTGTTTGACTCAGATCTTGAAATGTAATTACCAAGTGCTGTATAGTCATTATGGAGATTGTGGTTTCTGCAGTGTACATATGTGATCTGTACTAAACCAAAGCTTTCAATTCGTTTGACAGGTTATATAATAGAACCAATAAATGCTGGTATCTAAGAATGATTTTTATGGTGTAATAATTTCACTTGGATCATTTGCAACCATTACTATCAAATGATGTCTTGTTTTATATTTAGAGATAGTGTATTTGCTGATGATCGAATAGAAACTAGCAAGTGCAGGCATTTCTGGGGTTTTTATTCAAACCTAAAGAATACTAAGACTTTTAGCCTGTTTCAATGGCCAGATACTCAGCAGCTATGCGAGGTTATTTTTTAGAATGGGCACATCTTATTTATGATTAATCCTTTATTAATGCCACAACTGTATCTCGCTCAGCAGTCACTTTTCCGATTTGTTGGCAAGATTCTATGAAATACAACAAGCAACGTGTGAGCTATGTGCTTTTATAAGTTGTTATATTTGATTTATAGACTGTATGGAGTGTAAACTGCACTGCTCTGCTTAATATCAAGAGTATAAGGGGCCCTGAAACACCAAAGCTGTTTATATTCATTCCAAAGCATGCCTCAGAGTGAGGTTTGCTTCGAACACAATGTATTTATAACTTTATTTGTTAAAATGGACAAACATGTGGAACCTGGGACTCTGTAACTCGTATTGTTCTTCTAATACATTGCAAGGATATTTTGCCTCCTGGAACCTTGTTGATGCAGCTTTGTCAAGTATCTTCTAAAATATGACTGGATAGTTTACAAAAATGAAGGTATACTTTGTAGTACCAAAAGAAGTCTATGTTTGGCATAATCTAGTTCAAGAACAAAGTCAGACTGACTTCTGGTATTTGCTCCTGATATGAAAAAAAAATCTGAAAAACAGCAAATTATACTGTACTAGATTTCTTAATTGGTGAGTGTTGTATTAAAACCGAATCAGAGTGATTTCTATGTAATATAGCAATTTATCAGGTGTGCACAGTGGGGTGCTTCTGGTCTTGAAAGTAAGGTTCTCTCTGTTTGTCCTACAGTACATTCACAGAGAAGATTCTCCATGAACCCCAAACCAAACACAAATTTATATCAATTTCTTGGGTTTGCATTTGCAGGTTCAGAATTGCAGAGGAGGCTACGCTCCTGCTGAAATGTCACAGAACTCAATACTCCGCCAAATTGGTTGTTCACTTTAATTCTTTTTCAAAAAATCCCCCAGCCAAATCCAAAACCAACAATCTTCAGTTTTCTGAAAATTGCCTGTTGGGGGAATTTCCCTATTAAAACCCTATGTATGTAATTTACATAATATATAATTATATATATATATATGTATATGTATGTATATATAAAGCTATTATGTAGCTTTAGGTGGATGCAAGCTTTATTGTAGTTTGTACATTTTCATGGTTTTCATATAAGAGTAACTGCAATAGCTCATGGCATCTGATACAAATTTAATCTGTCATCTTGACAGTGTTTATTATTCATTTTCAGTGCCTTCTATAACAGTAAGAAAACCGAAACAGCCTGCCAACCGCAAATAAAAAATGTCAAAAAATTGCCCTGTCAAGCAGTGAGCAAATTCCTTGTCAAGAAAGGATTTGCGATCCAAATATAGGAGGAAATTCAAATACTCCAAAGTTTCTAGCAGAAAAACAGAGAGCTAGTCAATGTGAATTGTAAATGTACAAAGAGGAACCTGATCCAAATTTATTGAGGCTAAAAAATGTTTTTGTAGTTGTTAAATTAAGGGGGTATAAACTATAATGTTAGATTCTGGGTTAGATCTAGAACACGGTAAGAGGTACATTGTTATATTTATTTTTTTACATACGTCTTCAAAATAATTGATTTTCAATAGATAAAGTTAGTGAAAATACATTAAATTATCCCAGGTTATCATCAGTTCTAGATCAAAGCAGTCAATGCTTTTGGGAAGGACAAAGCTGAACTAATGTTTTCCAAAATGTATCTGAGTGTGACTTACTGACTTGGGGCTTGTTTCAGCAGTAATGAATTCTGTGCTGGCTCTTCCATTAGACAGAGATCTTTACTGAGCTTTTTTAAGGACTAACCTTTCCATCTCTCACAAACAGCTGTCTTATCTGCGTTATTTTCAGTTTCAAACGGGTCTTATCCCTGTTTGATGACTGTTTTTGAAAACAGGTATTGCACGTGTTTGTGCAGGGAGGGCACAGAGTTTGTGCCTGCGGGACAGAGGTGCTGTGGGCCGGGTGTCAGCACTGCCCGAACTGTGCCCGAGTCCCACCGAGCACAGCCACTCCTGTCAGCAACACCTGCACACCTCTGAGAGCCCTGCCTGTCCCCACAAACACATCAAGGATTACTCCTCCCCCGGTTTTTCCACGTTACTGCTGTGATTTTATCTTGCTGGTTGGGGTAGAAATGTTGCCTGCCAGCTGGAAACTGCTGGAAGCAGGGAGGCCTTTTATGGAAATGCTGACACAACTTTATCTATAGCATAGCAGTGTAAACCGTCTGTTTCCAATAAGGGGCTTATTATCTTTTCTTGTCAAAATTATCACTACAAAAATATTTTGCTCTCTTCGATATAAAGGTGCATTCTTATGTCCAGCTATGGACATGATAAGAATGGACTTTATGAAGGATAGTTTTCCCTTTTGTTACTGATTTATGCAAGTTTATTTCACTGGCAGAGACAAAAAGCCATATTCCTTTTCTATTCTCCCAGTTCATCGGTTTTGGTAGCTCTTCAGGGATACAACACAGAGGACCACACTTAGGCATGTGTCTTATTCTGTTGTCTCTATCAACTCAGTACTGAAGGCCTGCTTCTTGTGGGTGGTCTACTAGTATCAATTTGTTTTATTACATGCATCCAGTATATGTTGCAACATCACTGAAAGCCTGAGCTCTCACATGAAGTTTTGAAAGCAGCTGGGCAGAAATCCCTCTGCCAAGGAGATGTTCATTGGTGCGTCAGCAGCTCGCTTTTGGATCACAGCTGTCTTTCAGGCAGGAGTTACATTGGACTTGAAGGTGGTGAAAAGCTGTTTTGGAGTCCTGGCTGTTCATGGAGTGTTTGGGAGGTCTGTGTGTGGCACACAGGTGAGGCAATTGTGCCTGGATGAGTCACAGAGCTCTGTCTCACTGCAGGTACCATACAGTCTGGCTCATCTCTTACCTTGGTGTTCCTGCTCATCAGTTGTGTCTCTCTCCTGTGTTGTAGCTCCACTCCTCTCTCAGAATGCTCTGTCTTGAGCACTGGTGTGCCTCTTTAGTGGGCTGAAATTGTCACTTCTTAAGTCCTGAAGTGCATTCTAGTTGAGAAACTTCGTTTCATTGTAACAACCCTTTCATGCATTTGATTCCAAGCCTACCAACTTGATAGGATTAGTGATAATACAAAATAATCTAGTGATGACATATTTAACCTTATTTGCAGAAAAGATTGTTGGCAGTAGCTGCATGAGGCTGTGTTAGCCCACACCACCAGGGGAGAAGGAATTAGTGAGGCAGGGCATTGGCAATATTGCATTTCTTCACTAGTGTAAATAAATCTAGCTTTAGGATACTGCATTCTGGAAATTGTCACAAAGCTCTAGTGCGCTTTGTGGATAGATGCCAGCTATTTCTAATCCTTTGGGAATTGTCCAGTAGGTAGGTATCTATGTGAAGCACAGTTCCTGATCAAGGGAGTGACAGTCAAAATCTTTAGCTGGCCTTACCTGGAGAAGGCTCAGTCTCCTGACAGATTTCTCAGAGCTGACTCTTCACATCACCTGTGAATGCAACATAATATTTCCAGCCTTTTTCTTCAAGAAAAATGAGTAGTTTTGGTGGTGCCTTTGGTGATTGTAAAGTTCTGAAGGAGCTAAAAGATCAGATTTATTTTAAAAGCTCTGTTAAGTCTGAAGTATAGCATCCTCACCTGATTAATTGAATTGCAGTACCAGGTAGAAGAAAACACCTTAATTTGCAGAGATGTTCCAGTCTAGTTTTACATACAAATGCAAGTAGTGACCCAGGCAATAAAGCCAACTCTTAAAGGAGTTGAACATAAATATCTTACAGGCTTTGAAAAACCAAGATAATGATCTCACTTCTGTCCTTTGATGATAACAAGCATTGGTATTTGCTGTTACCTAGAGTGTATTCCAACATGTTCAGTACTTTGCTGAACTGGATTCATAGTTCTAAATTCACAGTAAAAAACAGTCAAATGATTCTCCGTTTAAGGTGCTGTGGTTTACTTCTTGCTACAGAATTACTGACACTTGAAAAGTCTTGTCGAGCAGTTCTTGAACGGGGAATTGTGTTAAGATGTCTTCTTGGTGCAACACTCAGATGTGTGAGGTGGTGAAGTAAAGCAAATATATGGTTTTTCCTTAGAGAAAAGGTTTAAAAGAAAGAATTTGGGGCTTGAATGGAAAAGTTGAAGTGGAAGGGTTTTATGGTTCAGAAAATGAAAATATGTAGGAACTTAAAAAGATAGGAAATGAGGGCACTTTTGAGGAAAAATAAGACCTTTGAGGACTCTGGTGAACTTGATAAGCTGGAGTTTATCTGAACCAAGCAAAACATTATTTGAACTTCCCCAGGGAGGGATTCGAAAATGCTGCAGAGATTTGGTGAATGGGCTTGCATTATGTTTGTATGCCAAACTGCTGTTTCAGTCACAGTGTATTGTTTTAATGCAAAGCCAGCAATAATTCTCTGTTCACATAGAGCCCACAGGGCTCTAAAGTGAACCTTTATGTCTTTTATGAAAGTCCTGAACTGTAAGGGTCAAGCAAATGATTGGGCTGTTATTTGTTGTTTGTGTTGCAGTCTTAAATGCTGTGTTAAAGATGCAATTTGAGATGCATTTCTTGTGCCACAGATAATCACTTCTAATGATCCACTGCATTAGAGAGGAAAAAAATAACTATGCTGAAAGATAGTGAGTTGATGTGATGCATCATGAAATTTCAATGCCTCTAAACATAACATGATAATACTTTACATGGGATTAAAGTCCACTGATATTAATAAGTGTCTTTTGATGCCATGGGCTCTGTCCCCAAAGGTTTATCATTTAATGGCACTGAAGACTTAAGTAAAAAAAAAAAAGCTGCTTTTCAGCTGAGTTTGTGCCAAATTCTTTCTTTGAAATCTTTTATCTAAGGAAAAAATATATATTTGTTTTACTTACTATCATGTAAGTTTCGAGGTGGCTAAACTAAGACACTGACTGTTTAACTGAGTCAAAGGTGTTGTGCAGGATTCCTGGCTTCCAGCTGGTGATTTCCACTTCAGAGCCCGAAGTCTGGTCATATTAGAGCCCAGTTTTATGTCAGGGTTTCCTGTGTTGTTTAGACTGGTTACTGAGTGCAGTGAAGGCCAAGTTTTGATACCAACAATGGGGCATAATCACACTAAAGTGCCCACATACCCTGGATTGCTCCCTAGAAGTGATCTCGAGCCTAATGTTTGAGTTGCATCCTTCAAACATGGATGCTTCTCTCAACCACACACAGATTTCCATTCTTTTATAGAAATTCTTTATTTTGTCCTTTTATTTTATGCATTTACATGAACCTAATTTCAGCTTCTAGCTCTGCTCTGGGAGATAAGTGGTGCATCAAGATGTCAGTATTCAGAGTGCTTTGCTTTGGGAAAAAATGTTATTGTAACTTGGATACGGCCTCCTTGGGCTTTTAAAGGCTCATATCAAAGAAACAATAGTAGGGTAAAATTAAAAAGATCTGAAAAATGATGAAGTAGTTTTGAAAGGAGGAAGTAAGGGAAATACTAAGTAGATTAAGTTCAAAGCAAACAGTAGCTGGAGGTGATGACGGCTGGTTTGTTTTAAACTAGGCATCCCTGCTTGAATTTTAATTCATTCCAAACTTTTTAGTATGGATTATTTGCCTGACAAAGTTCATAATGCTTCCTCCCTGAAGTATGGAACGATATCTAACGATTAGGAGCAGGAGAGCCTGCAGAAAAGCCTTTCATTTCCTCTGTCCCAGAAACCATAATCCTGCAGCAGAGCAAAGTCATGGCTGGTATGTATCCATTTATCACTGCTATGCATCTAAATGACAGGGTGGAGAGTATGTCTTCTTTGCTGACCTTTTTTTTTTTTATTTTCTTTTTTTAAACATTTGTATGGACTAAGAATTGGGACAGTACCAACGACAAGTTAAAAATTAAAGGGAAATAAAAATATGTAACTTTATTCCAGTGCATCATACAGTAACTGAGTCTCCAGGTGGAAAAGATACCTGCAGTTCTTTTTAATGTGATTTTTCTTACGAAGTTAATATTGCCTTTTTCCACTGTTGCATCAAGGCAAAATAAGAACGTGAGTTTTGCTTAAAAGTCCTTCTTAAATGTAATGTAGTTATGCAGCATTCTGAAAATGGAGTGAGAATGTTCTTCACCTTGACCTAGCTCTGTTGTCTTCCAGTGGGATTTAAAGTACCCTGGTCTGCAAATATGAGTCTACCTGAAGTCATCCTTGTTGCATTGTACAATCACCAGCCTGTGCTAGAGGGGAAGCTGCTCTTAAATAATAGAGTTTTCCCTTGCCAGCCTGGATGAATTGGGGCAACCTTGAAAAGGTCTCATGACTCAGAAATGATGAAAAAGATGGAATTGGGTCAGCTCAATGAAAACACTTTTCCACAGCTTGACTTGGATTTTTTTACAGGACTTTTATTGGTGTGAGATTCCCTGTAGCAAATCTCAGTGGGTTTTTTGACTGAAATAGGTGATTTCAAACATCCTGAGAATAAAGAAAATGTTTTCAAGTACTGTAGCTAATAAAAGGACCGTCCTTGGTATTTCAGTAATGAAATGCTTTCCAATGAAAAAAACCCTCAAAAACCCAACAACTCACATTGTAGAAAAATTCCTGAGCAATGTTAATTGTCTTGCTTTTTATTCAGTCTTAAGGATTTTTTTCATCCCAAACCTTTATTGAAATGAGCTGAGCTCTACTCACACGTTACTTACTAATATTATTTGTTTTACACACTGAAAGGAGGAAACTGCTTATTGCTCCTATATCTGTAAGTAATAAATAAGTTTAGCTCTCTCTTGGGCACACATCTAAATCCCTGTCTCTTCCTCATGTACATGTGTGTGATTATCTTCAGGATTACACTTGGAAACTAGGCTGCCCCTTTAGAACTTTGCTCCCTGATGCTGTGCAGAAAGCAGCCACGGTGCCCTGGGGGCTGCCAAAGTCTGTTCCATGTCAACTTGGAACCAGAAGCTGCTGACTGAGCTGTCTCAACTGTGGTAAAGGTAATGGTGGCAGAAAAGAAACAAGAGGCTTGTTCCTGAAGCTTTTGCAGATTTGTTTGCTTACCATTCTTCCTTTTTAATTTCTTAGAGGCCCAGAATATCAGCAAATGAATGGCTTTGCTGTACAAACAGCATATTATGAGTACAGCTTTCCAGCAATACCTTCCTACTCCACCCAAACACTGGGCAGTTTTCACTTCAGTTTGAAATGCTGAGCCTGTCGGAATGCAAGGATTTTTAATTATGGAATTGAGCTTTCTTGCTAATTACAAATCTTTATTTTTAGTTGAAAAAGAGGGTGATATTAACCAGCAAGGATGCACTTAGGGGATGACAGGAGTCCACTTGGCAAACCACAATGTAGAATAGCTTTGTGGAAAAGGCAGCATGTAATGATAGGTTTCTGTTGAACTTTGATGTGTATGGCTTCAAAGAATGAGGGTGTTTGGGCAGCAGCAAGTGTTTCTCTTAGATATAATAAAATACATCCATATGCATTTTGTTTGACTTCAAAAGAGCAAAATCCTGCTAAACAAGGAAGGCAAACCAGTTATTTTGCAGTGCATTTCTCTTTTACCAGTTAGGCTCTGAATATTAGAGCATATGTGAAACTGGAACAGTGGAACTTGTAAGATTTGGAATAGATGAGTACAGAGAAGACTGGTACAGAGAAGATGGGTACAGAGTTGGGAGCTATTTATTTAATGCATTTTCCCCTTCTCATTGAATTGGTTGGCTTGGTGCACAAGTGACACCACTGTTTACTTTTGTTTCAGCAAAACAAAATGGTGTTTAAACACCATCTCCCATAGCATCCATAGACAAATTTATGAAGTGCTCAGTATGGGATTGAACTCAGTATGGGATAACAAGGTAAATGAAGACCTGGTGACACTACTGAGTTCACAGAGTAATGGTTGGCAATTCTCAGTCCAGCTGGTGGCTAGATCATGGTGACATTCCTTAGAGATCAGTGCTGGGAACATCAAGAGCTGGTTATTTCAGAACCTGGCTGACACAGTGCAGTCTTACCCTGAATGGCTTGCTCCTTTGGGCCATAGGTTTCTGGCTGTCTGGACAGCCAGGGTGGTTTCTTGTGAATTGTCCCTAGATTTACTAGAGGATTCCAAATGGGCTGTGAGTGGAAATTGTGTCTCACTGATAATGACACAGGAAGTAGCTGAAAGAATTTTCTTCACAGCCAAAATGCATTATTTTTACTAATTCACAGCAGTCCAAGTCTGGCTTTTGGAAAGACCAAACCCAAACATGTATGGATTCCAGAAAGGGAGCCAAAATAGACCGTGGAATAATACTACATTTTTACTGTAATCTTACTATTTTAGACTTAAGTTTAGAAATATTATGTGCAGTTCATTATGTCCTGATCACATTGACTTTAATTTCCAGTAGCAGCATGTTGGGCAGAATTTCCACTGTTGAGATGTGTTTGCTTTCAGAAGGTTTCAACCTCTTATATTTTAGGCAGTGTGCTAATTGCAGGTTTACTTTTGTTTTAATTTTAAAGACAATGCCTGCATTACTGAACTTGTGTGTTCAGCAGTGCCAAGCCCAGGCCCTGCCTCCACTGCCTGAAACGTGTTTGCTGTGTATTCTCTTTGTGAACTCCCCACCAAAAGAATCTGAAGTTTCTCTGGGACCAGCCCATCTTCATGCAAATGAAGAGATTCCTCTTAAAAATGTCATCCCTTAGTCAAGAATGTGCTCCAACATTTTGCTTATAAAACTGAATGATCTCTGTTGCCTCAAGCCTCTTTTGAGATAATAAAACACAATAATTGCCCATGATAAGCACTTTGTTTAGGCTTTTTCTGCACTGAGTCAGGAGTAGCTGAACTGACTTTAACTACCTTGCACGACAAAGTCCAAGCAGAGCATTTGTGGCTCCAGCAGAGACCAGGGACCCTGCTACTGACCAGCTTTTGACTGATGTGCTCCAACTACTGAAATCTGCAATAGTGTTTTCTCAGGCATGCCCTGAATGCCTCCCCATGACAGTGTCTGTGCAGCCGTGGACATTTGGAAGTAATTTTATTTCCCACTGTATGCCGGAGGCTTGAATGTGGTCGTCTGAGAGTATTTATATAAGCACTGCTGGCACGTCAGGCTCTTCAACTCCCTCCTTCACCCTGTTCTCCTGCAGGCACCCAGCAATGTGTCCAGCCAGCCTACTTATGAACTGAAGTAAAAACAGAGAAAAAGAAAGTTAAGCATGTTTACATCTAACCTTGGTCATGGGATAACTCATTATTTTAACTGAGTGCTTTTGAAATAGACACATCCAAGACTGGGATAACCAAGAGGAAAGGACCAGTCTGACTAAACTTTGAGCAAGGTTCAAATAAATTGCTTCTGCACAGTTTCCTGCCTTGTCTGGAGTATATACAAGGGTTGAGTCTTCTTCAGCAACTCAGGACCAGTGAGGTTAAGATGCAGATACAACACCATGATTTGTTTTTAGGGAATTGAACAGTGTAATAAACATTGGACAGTGCTGTGGGACCGGCGAGAGAAAGCCTTTTTACTGGAAGGGATCCCAGTATTTTCTGCCTTTGTATTCAGCATGTGTTAGATCTTGAAATAAAAACATTGTTCTTGATTGTTCTATGTTGGAAATGAAACTTACCCATAAAAAGGCAAGCAAAACATCTATTTGCCCTGATGGAGACATAAATTCATGGACCTGTGAGAAAAAGGGGAAATAGGGGCCCCCAAACCACTTGTAGGGTAGCATTGATTCCAGCTGAGTAAGTGCAGAAGCAGCTGCATACTTCAGATATTGATTTACAATTAATTTGGAGGTTTTTAACAGTATCCTAAGCATAGTTTTTTCCCTATTCAGTTTCCCCCATTCAGTCAAATTTGAAATCACAATGCTGAGTGGAAAACAGATTTATATATTTAAGCACAATTTTCTGGAAGAAACAAAGCCCAGCTGCCAGGTCACGCTAAGAGAGCCCTTTACCTGAGAGATTATTTCTTCTCCTAAGTCAGGGTATATTCTGCTGTTGCTTTCTGCCTCTGGACTGCTGTTTAGAGCTTGGAGGCTGGGTTTTCTTGGCTGGTGAACTCTCTGCCCTTAGTGGCAGCCAGAAGCAAGTGGCCAGATGCAGTATATGGCATTTAGGAGGGCTTCATTGATGGTCACAGCAATTTCAACAGTTAATTCAGTCTCTTCTTGGGAGCTGACATGTACCTCGATGCTTCACAGTATTTATTCATACTTAATGGAATTTGTGGCCTCTGCAGGAAAAGCAATTGACCCTGTAATTTTCCAGCTGAAAATACATGTTTTAAAATTATCTACATAATTTAAGAGAATACCCTGGAACTTTTCTACTTCTGAAGGCTTACAGCTCCTTGTCTAGAGAGTTGATCTTCTCAATCACATTGAAACTCACTTGGACTTTAAAGCATTCAACACCTTTTATTCTGTGGAATGCTGTTAAAAAGGTTATTAATTGTCAATTTTGCAAATTATCCCCTAGGATTTTTTTTAAGCAGGAACTCTGGAGGATGGATTAACCCTCCCACTTATTTTTATAGAAAAAGTTCTGGTGCAATCTGGTTTTGTACAGGTTTATGTTTTAAACTTTGTGGCTGTGTACATTCCAGTAAGTATAATACAAGGATGTTGTTCTTATCTACTTTTTTACAAGGAAGATGGAGCAGTAACTTGGAACTCACTTCTCTTACTAAATGCTTATGTGCACAAAATTGGCAAAATTGTGCATCAGTTCAGGCTTTTATTAGTAAAGTATTCCCGGTTCATCTTCCTGTATGTAACTGTAAAGTACTTATGTGAATTCTCTCTTTTAATCATTATTAACAAGAATTGTTTCTGTGCAACAAATGAAAAATAGGTTTCGTATTTGTCAGCACTCCAGAAAGCTATCTGATTTTTAGAATAATTGGTGTTTGCATTATAATTTGCAAGTCACAGTAATTTTATATATTATAGATATTAGTATTATAAATTATATATATTAGTATTATGAAAGATAGTACTTTATTACTACTAAAAAAAAAAAGAAATATAAACAAAACAAGCAATCTGATTCTTATTGGAGTAAATGAGAAGGGGCTTTCCCACATACTTAATGGGATCTGGATCAAGCCCTGAATTATTGTTACAGCAGGCTGACAGGCAAACATTATTAACACCAAGCTTCTCTTGTCCCTGTCTTGGCAGTCTATACAGATAGACAACAGTACACCTGCAGAATGGTTGTTAGCATGTATCATCTTTTAGTTTCATTTGCTTCTTCACCTCTGCTTTGTGAGTCAGCAGGATTAACTTGTGTAATTATATCTCAAAACTCAGCTTTTCATTTTCTAGATTTTTAAACTTTAAAACCACTGTATCTGTGTAATCTTATATTTCCCTATGCCTTTCACAAACTAGCGTGAGGATGACAAAGAGAGGATGAGAAGACCCCTGTGCAAGCTGTTTTATTTCCAATCCTTTTTCATTAAATAACCATACCCCTTCTGTTCCAGTCTTTTTATGTTAAACAATGCAAAAGAATTGGACTTTGGTTACACTATGCATCAAGAAGCCCCTCCTGGCAGAAAAAAGCCTAAAACTGGCAGACTGCTTTCAGTACCAGTCATCATCTTTTTTGCTATTGTTAGACTGTGTTCTCTACCACGGTAGGTCTGTCAGTCTCTAGATCCTTTAATTAGCACATTTGGTAGGACCAGTAAAAATGTGATGAAATGGAGCTGCTTTGATGCCAGATCCTTTTCCTTGTCATTTCATCTATGACTCAATGCTCTTTATGTCTGCAGAAAACACTCATATAGGCAGGTTTTGCTTGGGCCATTTATTTTCTTCAAGTAGGTCACTGAAATATATATTCCTGTCCTTCATATACCTGCCATCACCTCAGCCGAGGTAGTGTAGTGGTGGTTCACTAATTCTACTTTTTATGGTGCACATTTTTGTGGTGTCATTTTCCCTCTTTCTTCTCTCTATTTGTTCTGCCTGGTACCGTTTCCAGGCCTTACTTTCCCTTTCCATGTGTAAGATGAGAACCAGGAACCAGTGAAAGCAATATGGGCACAATAATGTGAACTAAGTAACTTTAAACAGCAAATGAAGCAGCAGTAAATTTCCAGATGTCGCTTTCAAAATGATGCGGTGAAAAATGGAAATGATTTCATGTGCTGTCTTTTCAATCCCTTGTCCTGCTGTTGGCTTGAGAATTAACCTTGAGGGAGATGTACTTGTAATGAAAACAAGCTTGGCACAAGCAGCCCAGAGCAGAGGAGACCTTGCACACCTGGTCTGTGCACAAACTTTGACACCTGCTCGTGGTGACTGACGGACACTGACAGCCATCTAGTGGCTGGGATGACATGTTGGGTGCTCTGTCCCCTCCCTCCCCTCCCAGTAATCATATGTCTTCGGTGGTGGCACCAAACTGGGCCTGGGTATGTCAGTGCCTGGTGTGATTTTATTTCCAAGCTGCTGATGCGTAGTCTCTGTGTCTGAGGATCCAGTAAATTAGCTGCAACCGATGGTTTGACTGCTGATAAATCAGTTCTTTAAAGTAAAATCATACTCCAACACATCAATATATAGCAGAAAAGAATTGCACTTTACTTACTGTGCTTTGCATTGAAATCCTCCTTCTGAACGCTGGTTGCTGTGTAAGCTCATGGATGAATGAGTCCTTAAATGTATCATTGGGTATCTCTCCTACCTTGCCCTTTATATTTGCAGTCTGCTTTGAAACTCGGTGGGTTTGAATCCTGTCAGTTCTTTGCTCAGGTCCAATACCAGCTAGAGTTGTACTTTTTTGTTGGTAAGAAAGGAATTGGTTAATGGCCTAGCAGATCCTTTTGCCTCATTAAAAATTTCCAAAGCTGCTTTTCAAGCCACTCAGCACCTTATGTTACAGCTGTAGAGGTAGAAAGACCACGTGATCTATAAAGAATTTGTGACTTGGTCTCTGTAATTAGAACAAAACTGCAAATTTCCAAGCCAGAGTGGAAATGGTAGAATGATTTCCTTTGCTGCCTTTGCCACTCTGGGTGTAGCTGGATAACATGCCTGCAGTTCAGGCCTGGGAATAGAATGTCAAAATGTTCTTGTGAAATGAGTTGGCTTTGAAACAGCTGCCCTTTCCAGGTTATTCTTTCAGTGTAGTGCAGTCCCAGCAGAAAGAAAAACTAGGAACACTGCATGTAATCAAAAGATATACTGTTGTGCTTTGTTTTTGTGGGTGGTTTTGTTTTTTTTTTTTTTTTCAAATTGCCATCGTATCTGCAATTTGATTGGGAAGCAGACCTCTTAGTAGCTTTCAGGAATTGGTATGTGCTTTTCCCCCAGCCTTTGTCTGCCTCTTTCCCAGCTGCTGAGCGGGACCCAGGCAGAAGCTAGTCACCATCTGGCTCAGCTCTGATTTGCCAAAGCAGTTGCTATGTGGTTTGTTTGAAGTTATGACAGAATGCTGACTTTGGGCTCAATAACTTCGAAATTTCATTTATGCAAACTGATGCTCTTTTGAACAGCACAATGAGTTCTGTGGGTGATATGTTAAAGAAGACATAGACCATATGCCAGACATCTGGGGGGAAAAGGCTAAATATGTCAGACAGTGCATTATGTCATGCTCACAAGGGAGAAGTGAGAAGAGTGGTTTCCAAAATACGATCTGCAGTTTGGAAAATGATTCTCACAGTGTCATAAATGGACTGTACAGCACACTTGGTTGATGTCTTTACTTCACACTGAAAACATTTCCTCCCGAGCTTCTGCAGCACTTCTTTGAGTCATTTTGTCTGTTGGTGTAATAAAGCGATTGAAGAGAAGCTGACCTGGTGAAAATTTCAATTTGAGCTTGTGTTAGAAAGCTGTTAGTGATGGCAGGCAACAGTTAATGACACATCTGCTCCCTTTCTTCAAGCTTTGACATTGATGGAGTAACTGGGCTTGAGATGAGGCACAAAGCTGAAATTCCAAATCTGCTCATATTTATTACTTTGTAATGTTCTGTTTACATCTGGTTTAAATTAGGACAGAAATGTATAGAAGAGTGAAATTGTCTTTGTCCTTAGAGCTGTTAATTTTTGCACTAGTAACAGGTTTGCTTAAACAAACAATGGTTATGATCTTTGATTAGGGCGATGTGTCCTGTGTATGTAATTGACCCTACTCCCAGTCTTTTATCAGTTACAAATTAGACCTGTTTGGGAATTTTCAGTAGTGGTTTTAACTGGATTGTGCAATACCAAAGATATTTTTGATAGGAGGGATTTCTGTGGTCAGATGGAGCTCCCACCCACATAAGATTGGTCTTCTCTGCAGCATCTCAGGGGCCAGGAGAATAACTTTTGGACTGTGAGTGACAGCTTTGCTGTATGTGACTCAGACAGTGTCTTGGCACTGGGATTCTTGGTTTGCAAGTTGTGACACATGGTCTAGGGACAGCCTCGAGATGGTTCTTTAGTTTTGCAGCTGCTTGCTCCTTTAGGGGATGAAATATTCACTAGGACAAAATGAAAAATCTTTTCTTGCTGCTAGGGTATTCTGTGAAATGTTGGATATACAAGCAAAACTTTCTACTTTATTTTCTCTGACGTATTTTAATTTTAGGAGAAGATAGTGAGATATACTCACCTCATGATTTAAAAAAAAATCCAAACATATCCAGTGTGTTTGACTACAAAGTAGGAAGAAAACAAAGGCAAAGACTTATATATGGTAAAACAGTACCAATGTAAGTGTGATTGTGTGAATAAGTACATAGAGAGGATGTGTGCATATAGTCAGTCCATACTGGTCCTGTATAAATAGTGATAAAGGATGGTCTTTCATATATGGTTAAAATATGTAAGGGGCATTTTGCATGTAATTAAGATATACCCATGGCAGTATTGTGTATGTGTTGGGTTAATCATGTGGGGCCACAACCAGCTGGGTTATAAAAACTGAACATAAATCATGTGAGGAGACACTGCTGCAAGCACCACTGCAGTGGGTGCTGCTGTTGCCTCTGGACAGAGACTGGCTGTCTTCTTTGGAAGATTTGGTTCTCTGTGCTGATATTCCCCCACACCAATATATAAACCTCACCCAATAAACGGGGTGTTCTTCTTTCTTTCAACTGCTGCCCGGTCTGTTGAACCCAGCCCCACCTGGCCAGGCAGGCCAGCAGGAAGCTTGTGCTGTTCCAGACAGAAGTGACAAGTTCTTGTCCCCAGTCAGAGCTCTCCAATAGTGTGCTCAGTACTTACACAGAGCAGGGAACTGGCAGAAGCTCCTCCGGGCAGAGGAGGAGCAGAATGACATCCACTGAGCAGAATGACATCCGAAGATTCATGAGGCAAAGTTTCTTTGATACTGTGAGGAAATTGCTTGACTCTATTTTACTTCTTTCTGACCAAGAAACAAGGTGGTAAAATAAGAAATACACATCTCTTAAAAGTCCTTAACATCAGATTTAGCTATGCTGGTGCACTGTTTTTTCTGTGTATGCAATGCTGCTTCTCATCTCCAGATGTGCTCCTTCCTTGTCCGGTCCCATTCCTTTGATTTCATGGTTGGAAAATGTGTTGTATGTTTTCTCCTCTGTCCCAGGAGAAGATGGTGAAGAAATGGCCTGCACTCAGAATGGACAGATGTACCTGAACAGGGATATTTGGAAGCCCTCACCGTGCCAAATCTGTGTCTGTGACAACGGAGCCATTCTTTGCGATGAAATCCTGTGTCAGGATCTGCTGGAGTGTGAGAACCCCCAGGTGCCCCCGGGAGAGTGCTGTCCTGTGTGTCCCCACACCCCACGGGATTTTGACCCCACCATTGGTAAGAGCCTTTTCTAGTTTGGAAGGAGAGACAGCCCAAAGAACTAGGAAGCTTGTGAGATTGAAGTTCCCAATGCTATTTTCATGGTGAAAATTTAAGTCTGAAAATTGTAGATTCTTGGCAGTTACCATCCCTCTTGGGCTGCCCCATAGCTGACTCTAAACAGTTTGCTTTAGACTGTGAGTCTGATATAAGCCCAAATGGCTTTACAGCTAAAAGATTGGTCTGAATCTGTCTTGATATTTTGAGGAGGTTGAAATCTGTCTTCTTTTTGTGGTTCACCTGAAAGATAAATATATATAATAAACATATGAAGGTAAATATATATAACTATATATGATAAGTGCATTCTTTCAAGTGCTCAGTTCAGGGACCCTCTAATAAATGTAAACTGAGTTAATTTAAAATGTTTTCCTTTTTTGTGATATAAAAGAAGTGTGAATTATTATTGACTCTCTATTTGCATCTTTTGTGTTATATACCTTAAAGATTATGTCCAGTTCTTCTTCCTGGAGGGACTTGGATAAAGGAGTCTCCCTTCAATTTTCCTAAAAGAAAATTTTTTACCTTGCAATTAAAGCTACATAATACTTTGTATTAAATGATTAGAGCTACATTCAATGTATAATAATTAATTTCTTCAGGAGATACAATTGCTGTTAATAAGCTTAATATTAAACAAAGTAGTGATAAAGACCAAAGCAGGGACTTGTGTAATTAAGCAGTGAAGCAAGATGTGGTGAGCATTAATAAATAGGTGGTGCTCAGTTTTGGGAGGCATTGTGCCAACATCAGCAGGGTACAACCAGCAAATAAAAAAGCAGTAGGAATACATTCCCAAATTTCTTACTGTAATTCGAGGTATTTATAAAATATTCTTCTGAAGGATTTTGTGGGCATGAATGTGGCTATATGACTGAATGCATGCCCATGGCAGTGCAGGTGCTTTATAAAAAAGAAAAGGTCAAAACTTCTCTGTGAGTTCTGTCTTCTGAAAAATACCATGTAATATGTTGTGGATCCATCAACAGTGACTGTTGCAGTCAGTAATAAAGGTTCCCTTGACCTCCTGTCAGTCGTTAGGCCAGCATCTGACACTCCCCCACAAGACACTCTGCTTTCCCAAAGTGTTTTTTGTTATTCTGTGCAATGAGGGAAAAGGCTGAGAATCAGAGGACTTTTTTGCACAGTGTTGTGATTCCTCACACCTGAACCAGGGAGTGTTGTGTGTCCCTGGGAACTCCCCCAGCTCCCTATAGGCAATGCACCATCCCTTCTGCGTTTAGGATCAGGGATGGCTCTAGCTGCAACACCTCCACTCAACTCTTACTGTATTGTCTCTCAGAGTAAAGCCACTAATTTCTTCTCTTTTCTTCTTTTGTCCTTTCTCATAGGTAGAGGAAGAAAGGTAAGATTTTCTTTACTTTTTTTAGAATGTATTACTACTGTTAAAAGATTCCCATGCACCTCCTTGAACCCTGTCACAAAAAATATACATAATCCCTGTTAAAAACACGTAGCTCTTTCTCTTGGCCTTCCTTGGTTGGAAGGGAGGTTGCAGTGCACAGGAAAAAAAACGTTGGGATGCCGGCAGAAATCCTGATCTTAATATAGAGAATCCCCTGGCTGAAAATCCCTGCTGTCTACATCAAAGGAATTCCAGTTGGGGTAGTTTGGGTGTGTCACCTCTAGCAGTGCCACAGGCTGAGGGAGGAAGGGGCCGTTCTGTCAGTAGATGCTGAACTGTTAAAGCTTGCAGCTGGTTTTTGTGCTGAGGCTGAGCTGCCCAGTGGGCAGGAGGCAGCACTGGAATCGTGTCCTTGCCCAGAGCCACGGTTCTGTGGGCAGCTTCTCTCATTGTGTGCGATTAAACAAAGGGGAGACCTGTTCTCACAGAAGAAATTAAGGCATTCCCATAAATAGGCTTCTAAGATAGTAAGCAACTGCAAGAAATAATTGAAATAACTTTTAGATGATCGAGTACATGCACTCACCAAAACTAAGTGCTCTCTATGCAGAGGTAGTTTATAGAAATAAATAGACTGCACCCACCTTATTATTTATTACTTGATAAGCAAGGCAGGATTTTTTTTGTCTTTGCAAAGTCCTCTTTTTTTCCTTAAAAAAACAATTACCACCGGTAGGTCTAAACCCAGTTATTTGATGTAACATACAATCATTGTCAACACATTCAGCTCAAAGAAAAGTCAATTGTCAAGTGCTGTTGTCCTTCACTCTGAAGCTATGCAATATCACTGTCTTCTGTCCCTAGGCTGCAGATGAATTTCTATATCCATGGATTTGATGATACATATTTTAATTTAGCATCTTGAAGAAATGGAATCTAAATACTGCTCTAGGCTCTGTATTTCACATGAATCAAGTCATCCAACAACAGAACTCCAATGTATTTTCTAACACTTTCTCGCAGTTCTAACAGAAAAGTTATATTTTTTTTTTAGTTTAATTCATATTTCAGACAGTATGTTATGCAGCTAGAGGATAACGTTAATTTATACCCTTCATTTAATCAGTGTCCATAGGCATTAAAATAATAGGGATTATTTGTCACAGGTACTTTAATTTAGTCTTGCTGTATTTTTAAGGAAGCCTTGCTTTTTGTCACAGTCACAGGGATAGTATTGGTGAAACTGGTACTGTTAATTGCACTTGCACTTCTTTTCTGGCATCTGATGTCTTGGTATCTTTTTCCTACAGGGACAAAAAGGAGAACCTGGAATAGTGCCACCTGTAAGTCAATATTTTCCTCATCCATCAGCACACACTAGAAGTGCACATATTAGTGCTTTAAAGCAGAATTGCAGTAATGAAGTAAATACAACAAAACCGTACAGCCTAGGAATGAAAGGAGTGGAATTAAGTATGCTGTTTCACATAGGTAGCACTAGAAATTCCTGTAAGTTTTATGGCAGAAGAACTAAATCTTTATTTTTATGGTTAGATTTTTGTATAAGTGTAATAGTAAATTAGTATCTAGAAAGGGGTGAAATATAATTTCATTATGTATTTATTCTTTTCTAATGTGAAGACAGATTTAAATAATCAATAAGTTGAGCCTAAATCATTGTAATTCAATTATTTATTAAATCTTTTTTTAGAGGAGCAGTGATACTTCCAAGATTTTTTTCTCACATCACTAATAAAAAGACTCCAAACTGGAAAAAGATAACCAGTGGAAATCATATTTACTACATTTTCCTCCCCCTTTCCCTAAAGAGCCTTTTAACTTGCTTGGTGCTTTAATGCCCTGCCTTGCTATTTGCTTTTCAGTACCTGATTTTCTGTAGTCACATACGCAGCGTGGTGACTTTAATTCCTATTCCCTGCTCTAGGTGTCGGGCATACGAGGCCGCCCGGGACCAGCCGTGAGTATTTTTGATCCTCTGCTTCTCTGCTGAGGCATCTGCCACCTTCTGCCGTGCCTGGTTTGTGCTGGGAGGGTGATGTGAAGGAGGATTCTTCCAAGCCTCATCTGCAGAGCTAAGGAGGAGCTCGGAGGAGATGATGATGGGATGTTTTTAGCAGAGTCAGGTCAGCCCACCCCAGGGTGAATGGATGTGTGCTTGTAGCACATGGCATCTGGGGCCCTTAGTGCCTGCTGGATGCTGGGGAATGCCACAAAGCAGGAGCAGGAGGAGCTGCAGGATGCTCTGTGCTGTGGCTGAGCACACAGCAGTCCTGGACTAGCAGGAAGGGTGTTTCAAACCTGTACATCCACGCCTCCATGAGGAGGAGAAGAACCTCCAGCATTCAGAAAACCTTTGCTGTAGAGCACATGAGAGATGAAACCATTTTGAAGATCTCTCATCATGGTTCTGCTCCCTTCTGGCAATGTCCAGTTTAGAAGAAACATTGAATACTTAGTGATTGTAGCTGTTTTCTTCATGATGATGTAGAAAAACCCCACAAATTATTTTTCATTTTAGCACTGGATTTCATATTTGCAGAGCTTTATTAATCATTAGGTAGTTTAAAAGAGTTTAAATATTTTAAATAAAAGAGTTAAACTTTAAAATAGTTTAAAGCTTAAAGTATTTATTTTGTTCTTTTAGGGACCTCCAGGCTCACAAGGACCACGAGGAGAACGAGGACCAAAGGGAAGACCTGTAAGTTATTAAATATCTCAGAAATAAAGTACCTGAATCAACCTCAAAAGATTAAATGGCTTTAAACTGTCTCTATGTCTTCTAGAGTTACCAAAACTGTCCTCGTATTTTCCAGGAATCAGGTAACAAACAGGAAAACATTTCTATTTCATCACTGCTGGGGTCGATTGAAACCTGAATATTTTGAGAAATGGACGGAGGTTTAGCAGTAATTCCACCAAAGCCATACTTTCTCAACAAACATTCTCAGGCAGAAGTGGAACATCACGTTCCCTTGACTGGAACTCGATGGCTGTTTGCTGGTGACTGCTGTGCAGCAGAAGCAGTGTGAGCTGTGTGGCTCAGAGCACTGCAGAAAACACAAAGCTCAGGGGTTAATATGTGACTACATTTGTTGGTATGCTGGTGAATAATGTAACCAGGATTGCTCAGTGGAAATAAAGACTTCATAAGGGAATTTCGATGTCTGCATGTGGAGAACCACAGAAAGGCCAAAAAGGAGTGCCTGAAAATACCCCAGATGACATGTTCCTTTTGAAAAAGCTAGGTCGAAGAGCAGAAGCTGCTAAAAGCATATTTGAGAGTGGAATCATTGTAATTTCAATGTGGATATTTTCCTATCCCTCAGGAGAGAGCAAGCCAATACTGAGGTTAGGCATAGGCCTAAAGCAGAATCTCTTGCCCTGTTTCCAGTGTGTGCCTGCTGTCTGTAGATGGCAATGGCATTGTTAAAGCAGAGCTCTAAGTGTGTAGCCTCTTGGAGATGCTTGCCAAGCCACTGCTGCTTTTCAGATCTCCAGAAGACATTTGTCAGAAGGAGCATTGATACTCATTGATATCAATGCTTAATAGAACTCTGGGAGCACTTGTGCATTCTTGGGGGTGCACAGAGAAATCTTGACTTGCATTTTCTCACTGAAGCTGTGTCTGAAGTGCTTTCCTAATGTGCAGTATTGTCAATGAAATGCTAAATAAATTCTGATTCCCTGCCATGCACCCCTCGTGTCTCTGCAGAGTGGTGGCTACAAGCTAAAATCCCAAAAGGCTGTAAATGGCTTTGAGTCCTTTTGACACAGGTTATTATTCTGCTTTGAAGGAATAACAAAGGATTGAGGAGCAGCTCCTTTGCAAATATTCCATCACAGGTTCTGATGAGCTGTGTGTGTGCCAGAGTGTGGGTCTGAGACCAAGAGTGCTGCTCACAGAGACACAGTGGCTGCCATTGCAGGGGTTTTATTTTTACTTGTGGGAAAGAAATTTTAGCTCACACCTGCAGTTTATATTATGGAAAAAGCCCCTCATGGAGCAGATAACCTTCTACAGACTGCCTTTGTAAAATGAATGTGGTTAAATACATTACTCACTGGGGACATTACTAATGCACTAAGCACATTTCCAAGCTGTTTATTTATTTCTTCAGGTTGTTTTTTGTTGTTCTTTAAAATCAGGCTCCTCCTGACTAGTGAGCAGAAAGAACTCAACCTTGCTGTGTATCTCCACTATTTACAAAAGCAGGACCCTTGGATGTAAAATGAATTCAGGAATATTAGCATATTTTTAACATCAGATTCTTTGCTAGTGTAACAGTGAGAGACAACTAGGGGATAGCATGGCTGCATTTTCAGAATGCATCCAGGGAGGGGGAGTTTTGGAGCATGATGACATTTTAGTTGTTAACAAATGGTCTTTTGAGGACAGAAAATAAACTTGGACATCCTCAGAACTATTCATATGTTTTTATTTTTCTGTGGATTTACACTCAGTTTTACTTGCAGTAGCAGTTTAAGTAGATAGAAGTTTGGGAGTGTCCTATCATGAGCTGCTTTTTCCTTTTATTTTATTACATGCAAAACCTTTAATTGTTTCCTGACCAGCAGCAGCGGTGGGCCAGAATGAGAAAATTGTGTGTTTTAATGGTGCCACCTCGTGGCATTTGTGAGAATCTTTTTCCTTTTTCTTCTTTTTTTTCCCCTTCCCTTCTCTTTTTCTTTTTTTCTTTTTCTAACCTTATTGACATTGAACTGCTGAAAGAAAATGAAAAGGTTTTTTTCTATACATATTAACATATAAATACTGTAAAAGAAATAAAATTATAATCAATACTTTATTGAAAACCCACCAAACCGGTTATATTCCACTAGTTACTTGCTGCTTACAAATACAAACATGCATTTTGATGAGTTTTTGGTTATGAGGTATGCAGTTGCTCTTGAAGCAGCTTGAGTTTTGGTGACTAAAAAGTAGGCCCTTTTCTAAAAAGAAATTGAAAAAGGCCTTTTTCTCTATTAGATTTTGTTATGGGGTCTTGTGTGGGTATTGAAAATCAGCAATCCAACAGAGACTTGCCAAATTCTTTATTGTGGTTTTGTGGGGCTTTTTTCTCTAATGCTTAGCTTTGTTTTCTTTTTGTTTTGAGAACAAACAAATAAGGTATCTCATTCTTTTCCTCCTTGGGACAGTAAGCACTTTTAGGTTTGTCACTTGTGTTTATAACAGATATAATTCACAGCTCCTTCTGTGAACCATAGTAGTTCAAACCGTACTACTCCAGACATAAATTCCATGAAATGTACTCTAGACACAGTCCCCACCTATGGAAATCCTGGCAATCTGTCTGATTGTTAATTGTGTTTGAAAAGATGACTCAGTGAGCCAGGCTTCTAAAATTTTATGTCTAAAGATTCTTAAAAAGGAAGAACTCCTTACCTAGTCTAAAACTGTTCCTTGCCGTGGCCAAGCATTTTATTCTAATGAAAAAAAGTAGTAACAAACACTTTAAAGTCTGCATTTATGATTGAAGCATGTCTGTATTAGCCCCATTACTATTCATTTTGTTCCACTAATGTTTTATTAGCTGCCTCCATATTTAATTTTAGTCCTTATATGAGTTGAGTGCAGTTTAGGAATTAAAAGTGGGAGTCACATTTAAATGAGAGCCACAGGGTGGACTCTAACCTGTTCTGTAAATACTAGAGGTGACTTCAACACCAGGTAACTTTCCCTGCCTTTCTGGTATTATAACTGTGTTGAGAATTCAACAGTGGTATGAACTGCCTAAACTAGCCATGATGCCAAGTAGGCTGTAAAAATCCAGGATTACTTTGGAGTTTCCTAAGCCTCTGTGTATATTTACACTTACCTGAGCTGTACTCATTTTAGAAGTGAATTAACTTCATTCTACATGGTGTGAAAAGCCAGAGAGTTTTTCAGGAATAGAATACTCTAGTATGGAGTGATAGGAGGCCTGGGTTTCTAAAAAAACCTGTGATAGAAATTACTGCAGTTTACTTAAGTGTTAGATTAATGATTAATTTCAGCCAGTGCTGCTGATCTCAAGGTGGGAACAGAGCTTTAGGGATGTTGTTTGTTTGAAGATCTTTCTGTAGAAATACAGATTTATCCCAAAGAGGCAGGTGTTTGCCAGTTACAATGATTTCAGTGAATATCTTTGCACACTGCTGGCATTCCTGATTTTCTTTGTAGGGTCCTCGTGGTCCTCAGGGGATTGATGGGGAACCTGGTATCCCTGGCCAGCCTGGTGACCCTGGTCCTCCAGGGCACCCCACTCACCCAGGACCAGATGGAATAAGCAGGGTAAGTTTTACCTTTGCTCTAGCTGAAAGTGGAGTGTTGGACCAGACCCATGTGATGTAAATGGTGACTTGCCTTGGGTTCCATGACCATGGAACTCTGTGCCTGCACTTCCCTCCTCCCAGTCATGGGGGACAGCAGCTAGTGGCACTGCAAATTCTGCCAGAAACTGGGACAAGCTAAGTGTGAGAAACCTGGGAAAGGATGCACCTTTCACAGCAGATTTTAGCATCTAGCAAAGCCAAACTGCCCTAATCTAGAACCACCACAAGGGTTCTTTTACTTCCACCAGCCAAGGGATCTGACCAATAGTACAGAGGAAATCACTGCAGCAAATTAGCAATATAGAAAAGTGAAAATTAAGATAGAGGAATTATAAATAACGAATGAGAGAAACTAAAATGTGGTTGATTATACTTGCTGGAATTATTCAGACCAAGACTGAGAAGATTAAGTGTGAAATTGTTTGTGAAAGCAAGGCTAACCAGCCATAGATACAGACAAGGTACTCTGCAAAACTTTTTTCTCCTCCCCCTTCTATTGTACACTAATTATGGTTGATAATTAAATACATATTTGAATTTGTCAAGTGTATTCAGTTACATATTTATTGCTGTTTTGACACCTGTTTTGATTTCTTATTCCATTGTTCCTGAGATGTTACTGAAAACAATAGTTATAGTGACAAAAATTTGTAATATTCATATTAGGCCATAGCTTGCAACTTTGGGCAGCATTTCACGACTTAACCACATTTCCCAACAGTTCTGTATCCAGCAAACTCAGCCCAAGTAAATATCCTGAGCACCCAGGAATCTCTTAGAATCACAGAAGCACCACACTGGGTGCTAGGCCATTATCCTACAGAAAATTCCACAGAAAATATGGAAGAAAGGCGTGGCTGGAAATCTAAGACAATTTTGTTTGCCTGAGGTGAGAGACAGGAACACAATCTCCAGCCTTTAGAAAATTATTTTGGGGACCAATCCAATGAGGAACTAACTGTAAATGTTGGGAGATTGGAATCCATTTTTGAACTGTTTCTTGTTTTCAGCCCCTGCAAGCTCTGGCCTGCCATGAGTGAGGCTCTGGCTCTGAATGAAGCAAAACAAAAGTGTTGATTTCAACTATTTGCTTGCATAAGATGGAGGGCACTGAAATGTCTCTCTTCTTTAGTTAATTGGTCTCTGTGAATTGATAGGAACAGGAGTGGCTTTCAGCTTTGCTGGATAAGGGCAAGATGCTTCAAAATTCTAATTTGTCGTAATTAAATCAGCTACATTTTCATTTATCTTAAAATATTTCTGAACTTGAAGCATGGTAAGTGAAAAAAAGACATGAAGGAATATGGCAGATTTGTTTTAGATTTGTAGGTCATGAAAAAACATAATTAATTTAGTGGGAGACTTTCCTCTTTTTAGGTAATTTTACACTTGTTTAATATTAAAGTGGAAATAGAACAGTAAGCATATAATATGTTCACATGGTCTTTGAAGCTTCAGAAACCTCAAATTTATGGGAGAGACAAATTTTGTTTTAAACCAAGAATTTAGCTGTTAGCACTGCAAAAGCAAGGTAAATAATGAAGATGTGATTGCATGGATTTTTGCCTTACAAACCATCACAATGACTATAATCTAAAATCACCCATCTTATTTCCCCAGCCCTTTTCAGCTCAGATGGCAGGACTGGATGAGAAGTCTGGACTTGGTAGTCAGATGGGACTGATGCCTGGTGCAGTGGTAAGAACACATTAGCCCTGGATTGTAAGAGAGGCTGGAATTGAATCCAAAAACCCAAAAGGGAATTCATCCTCTACAGCTTCCTGTGCCTCTAGAACCTGGATGTACAGTATATTCTAGCAGAGTTTTGCACAGTGCCTGGGGGAAAAGTGCTTTTCTGTTAAATGACATCTTCTCCCACCTCTGTGGGTCCTTCTGAAATATATCAGCTACCAACAGTAAGGTGCAGGAGAAAAAACAGCTCCTCTCGAGTCACTGCAGAGTGACTGAAAGTTGTCAGGTATAACACAAAGCAGAATAAACAAGTAAATAACTTATTTTCACATGTGACATCAAATGAAGGATTTTTTGGTAGTAATTAAAAAGAATTACTCCAAAACCAGCTCCTAACTCCAATCTATGCTTTGTTATTTCAAGACAGACTTCCTCTTTCTCCAGTGGGCCCAGTTTTTCACTGGCATCCCTCACTGTTTAGATACGCCCTTTGCTTTGAGTGCAATGGGGACTTTATGGTAACACTGAAATTTTCTACTCTGTGAGAGCTGTTTCACCACCCTAAGCTTTCTCTTCTGGAACTCTTGGGGTTGCTTCTTAATAATACTTCTCTTTGTATTTGATATCTTGGAAATACTGTTACCCTCTTTGCTGATATTTTTAACATCTATTCTGAAGGAAACCATCCTTTACTGATTTTACTGCCCATGAGTTTGCCCACCTGAATCTTATCCAAGTCCCCACTAGTAGCTTTCAAAATCAGTTCCAATATGATATGAAAGATTCTAAAGATAATTTGATACTTTGCCTTAGGACTAACATTTGCAGTGATTTCTTCAAAGAAATTTTTGATAACGCCTCTCTCCAGTGAATTTGCTTTCTGAACATAAAATGATTTGTTCAACAAGTCCGTCCTGCTTTGCTGCTTTCATTGTTTTGCTCAATCCTTTCACTCAGTTTTTCTCAAGGTGTTGCATCTCTTGTACCACCTCCTCTCTTACCATTCTCAAATATTATTAACTTTAATGTTAATATATCTATGGCCTTACACAAAGTCTGCTAAAGTCAGTTGGCACTCATTGTCTTTGGATTGATTCATCACATTAAGTGACCTTCTTTTTTCCTTCTCTTGTAAACTGGGTAACTGACAGCTGAAAGACAGTTATGTTTCTAATGTTTATTAGCTTTTTTAAAATGGCCCATTGCTAACTCTTCTACATTTGCTTTGTAAAAATTAGTTAAAAAATTGAGTTTTAAAAGACATAAGTCTTGAATTTCTGTCAAAATGGATGGTTGTCCGTTATAGATAGTTTTGTATTCCTAGACCCAAGATAATTACTTTCAAACAAGATAATGTTTCTTTCATGTCACAAGTTACAATTAGGCTTGAGATTGTTCCTAAACGTCCCATGACACTTTCTAAGGGACAATCTGAGTTTTGTGTAACTAACCACAATGATTTGGAAAGCACTTTTGGTGGTTTGTATGATACATTTAAACACGTCCTTTCATTACTGCTGTTCAGCTCATGACTGAGAACAAGAAGATTAATTTGTCATTGATTCCATTATGAGATTCATCTGAGTAATGACATTTCCTTCAAGTGAAGACTATTCCCCCCAACTCTTATTTTGTTACCACATTTTTTTCATGGAGCTAGACAGGCTGTTTGGTTATTGTGATTCCAGAGTGTGAGGTTGCAGGAAGCAGCCAAGTCCATATTTTCAGCTGCTAATGAAATTACTCCCGTGGCTTTTGGACTTTGAAGATTTCATTCAATGTGTGCTTATGTTTCATAACTCCAATTTTCTGAGTAAAAACCTTTCAGACTGTAGAAATGCTGGTGGACACTATCAAGCCATTAGGATGAATCTTACTTGGGAAAGGTTGTTTTTCAGTGTGTAACAAATTGTGTGTTCAACAGGGTCCAGTGGGTCCAAGAGGTCCTCAGGGTCTCCAAGGAAAACAAGTGAGTGCTTCACCTCAGGGGAATTAATTGGCCAGAGATGAAGGCAGAGCTTGTAGTGAGTGGGGTTTGAGCATCTCTGGGGCAGTGTCCATCCTCAGTGACTTGTGGCTGAATGCTCCTTCATCCAGCAGGGAATTTAAACAAGGGCTCTGCTCCAGATGGACTCAATACACAGGAATTGGCTCCAAAAGAACACTTTATTACATCTTTAACAGTGTTTTAACCCAACACATTTTTTAATGAGTGAGCAGCAATGAAAATGGAGATTGTTCTGATTTTGGTATTGGCATGGTGTTAAGTTTCCAGTGGGGTTTGTGTATGGCACAGGATTTATCTACAGCTTGAGGGGTTTTAGTATCCAACTTTCACTCATGTGGAAATGTGAACTGGTTCTGAATTAGAATCCAGACTCTCACATAGGCTGTGATTTTCCTGGTCATGGATTTTAAATTATATCCTTATAATTACTTTTGGAATTTGTAACTGTATTAATCTTTGGTTAATTTTAGGGTGGTGCTGGCCCCACAGGCCCACCTGGTGAACCTGGAGATCCAGGACCTATGGTAAGACCAATAAATGCAAACATTCCTGCAATAGAATTGCAAATATGCTGTACTTCTTTATTTCAGAAGAGAATTTTTGTCATGTTGTTTCAGCTGAAACTATTAAGTAACTTCATTGAAGAGTTGTGGTGTTCAAAGCATGTTGTCCTGGGTCAGTGAATTTAAGTTGTTTTGAATGTGAATGGCAATGATTATATTAGAAACAATCATTCTCACTTTTCCAGCACAGGCCTGAGGATGCTTAGGCACTGGTAAAACCATACCAGATAGTGTAACTTACAAAAGGATGATGAGAATACTTTTTTAGAGGCAACAAAATGATTCAAAAGTAAAAGCAAGAGCCAGAAATTGGAAGCAACAACAACTGTGGTTTTTAATATTTTGAGGTTTTCTTCTTAAAGCATCCATCCTGTATTTTAATATAATATAATGCAGGTTTTCTAGCGTGTGGATTGTTAGAAAGAGTACTACAAAACTGAGCAAATGTGCTTAGGCATAAAATCTTTCCTTTCCTACATCTTTTGTTTTTGTAAAACCAGACTTTGAAATGGAGTAAACAGATATTTAAGTGATGGCTAAACTGACTTCTCAACAAATACATTTATTTCTTAGGGGCCAATTGGTTCTCGTGGACCAGAGGGACCTCCAGGCAAACCTGGTGAAGATGTAAGTTTGTTATTCTTTGTATCCTGCTTTATTTTTAATAAAATAAACATTGGCATCTGTGAGACAGTGACTAACCAGCAGATGTGCCTGTTGTAAATACTATTGTCTGCTTTCCTTTGTAATTGTACTCCTCATTAAATCCAGCATCACAACTGTGAATCTTGGCAACCATTTCCCAACTCCTCCTTTCTTTTCCTTACATGTCATCATCATACCTAAAGTCTATGCACCATCTCTAATTCTTGCCTCAGTGAGTTCTTAACTGAGATAATCTTTCAGGAAATCAAACATAATGATAAATCACAGGGGGTCACTTGGAGGCATCTCCTCTCTTCTGGGATTGCATGTTGGGTTAGAAGGGCTGTAATGGCAGCATGCACGTGTGTATGGACAAGATTTTAGTATTTAATTTCTTTAAAAAATGATAATTGATTATGTTCCTAACTGATTTTTTTCTTTATCCATGTATGCATATGTTATATATGTAAAATATATGTTTTATACATATTATATGAGTGTATGTGTATTGCACAACAATAGCCTAAGACCTTACTGGTAGGTGTATAGTATTTGTTTGCAAATCACACTAAATCCATCTGAATTGTAATATATAACTTAGAAATTAGTTAGAAAACTGCAGATGCCATTTTGGTATAGAAATTAATTGTGTAACAGCCATCTTCCCATTAAACTGTACAAAGATTTTAAAGAATCTTTGGCAATAGTTAACTGTCAGTGCAGGGAAGTCAAATCTTGATGCTGCTCTAAGAACTTTCCCCATTTCCATTGTTTGGGTGTCTTTAATTGCATTTGTGAAGCACTTTGCCTTCTCTCTGACCTGAAATTGTTTTTCTGAAGCCTTCCATATTCCTTCACCCTGGTGTCCTGAGCGTATTTGAACTAATTGATGCATGTAAAGGAATATTTGGCTGTGACGCTGGAGGGCTTTGATTCATCTTCAAAATATACTTGTTTGGTTTCGCTATATTCCTATCTCAATACACAGAAAATAGTCACTATCCTAGAATGAAATTATACACATATTAAAACATTTAAACAGAAGGAGAGTCACAAGCTACAATGCAGGTAGTTTTGAATTGCTGTTCCAGTGGGAAATAACAGCAATTTGATGTGTGGTGTGAAGATGACAGAAGGTTGTCTCATTAATTCCCAGGAAAACCAGATGGCAGCACCATCTCCTGACTGGGATACCTTGTGGGCTCAGCCTTCAATTTTCCCAGTTCTTGGTTAAAAAGCCTTCGTGAGTTAATGTGTCTAATGCACATTTGCTAGGCACATATGCAGTTGATTTATGTCACTGTCATTGTTACAGCAGAGAGGATGCATAATACTGATATGACTGTCCTCATTTGTTTGAATGGAAGACTGATACCAAAGTCCATTTTCTCCTGTTTTAATATGTTCCTTTTTTTTTTTTCCCTCTTTCCTTAGGGTGAACCTGGTAGACCAGGACAATCTGGTGAGCCTGGATTTCCAGGATCTCCAGTAAGAGCATGATTATTTTAATTTTAGTAAAATAATCATATGTCATCATATGGCACTGGTTCCTTTTGACTTCATCCTGATGTGATTCATCAGTATTGCTTTTAATTATGAGAGCAAAGTTCTGCCATTCAGTTTCTGAAGTCCTTAGATCACTCCTAGGCTCCAGATCGGTGTTTGCTTTGTTGCTGAGAGGATAACGGTTGTTATTTGAGATTTCTGTTCTAAATTTATGTCACCAATATTCTGACACAAGGCACTTATCTCCCTTCTGTTAGTCTTTCCAGAGAAACTTGGTAGGAAGCTAAGTGCAAGAGAGCTTTGGTTTAATTGCTAAATGTGTTTTGGTAGCAGCTGTTGATCATGTTTCTGGACTGACGTATTCTGAAAGAACAGTTTGCAGGTCTGAGTTTCTATTTCATTTTAAGTGATTGCTCTGAATTTTGATCTCAGCTTAATTAATGTTTATCCATATTAACCCTCAAAACTTGACCTGCCACTCATCTTACTTCATTACTTTTGTTGAAATTTGAAGTTGGATCACACAACAATATAAATGATAAAGCTTTTAATGTCAGTTATAAAAATGTGTATAATGCTGAGAATAACTGCAAGTCCGTATCATCTGTGAGCTGCTCAAATGCTGTTCCTCACTATGATGAAAGTGGAGGAGTGTTAGCAATATTGGTATTGCTGCTGCCCTTATCCCCGTTAGTGCCATTATTGCTGTACTTATCTGCAGAATCAGGATTGTATTTGTTTTTTTCTTTTTCCTACCTAGGGCCCTCGAGGCTTTCCTGGGGCTCCTGGTCTCCCAGGTCTCAAAGGTCACCGGGTAAGAGAAAAGGTTTTCCCCTCTGATATAGATGATATTTCCTGGCAGTTTCAGAATGAAGATTTTTCTTTGTATCTGTGCAGAACTTGCCTACACTACAGACGAGGCAGCTGTAGCAGAATTATTGGCATTTCAGAGAAAGAAGTCCTTGTGGAAAATCAGTGCTATTCCCCTTTAAGCTGACCTCTGTATTACATGCTCCAGTGCTTTCTTCACTCTATTTTCAAATGTTCTGGGAATCTGGAAGGAGCTTGCATGAGCCCTGCCAAGCTTCAGGAGGCGCAAACCTGACAGTTCTCTCACTTTGTTGGCAAGTCTTGCATTAGGGTGGGGAACTTGAGAGGTGGATATGTTTGCAACATGGAGTGATTACAAATCACCAAGTTTTCTGGCCAGAATTTTACTTCAGGGAGGAATAAATTGGTTTCCTATGGCCCAGAGCCTCCTCCTTGTTGTTTTAGGATTTTTTTTTAAACTTTCTTGTTTTAAAAAGGAAACCAAATCCAAGGAAATGTACCTTGTACAAATGGTTTCCATTTAGGAAATGTTTAAAAATTTTATTCCATCTGTTTTCTTCTTCTTTATTTTTTTTTTTCTTTTCTTACTCTTACCACCTCAGATCTATTCTTAATACTTTAATATCAAGTTACTTTAAAAATAATAGTCTGAGTGCTCTCTGTGTGTATATATATAAAAACAATTTCTTTGTATTTTTTATATCTTACAGGGATTGAAAGGACTTGACGGTCCAAAAGGTGAAATTGGAGCAGCTGGAGCAAAGGTATTTTTATGGCCCAAACAACTAATTGTTTAAGCATGTTTTGTGTAAAACCAAAATCCTTAAAGGCAGATCTTTTGAACACAGCTTTGTACCCTCTCTGACCTTTATATGGGGAGAGAGTTCAATAGTGCCAGCCCTTCAAAACTTCAAACTTCAGCTGGGGCTGCTTGACTCCTGTAAGGGATCACTGGGTGAGCATTTGTGACATGAATGTAATACTGAAGGCAATAAAAAGGACATTGCACATTTTGCAATTCTCCACTTGGACAGTTCATGGTTCTCGTTGGCTCTATGTGACCAAGTTGAACATTTTTTAATAGAATCAAATAAAGCAATGCATAACTAAAACCTGACTTTCTTACTTCAAATAATTGTAGATTGGCTTAAAAGAAACAGGCATTGGAGAGGAGAGGGTGTATTTCAATCAAACTGACTACTTTCTTAGCTTATTCTCTTAGAATTTTTGATCTCCATTGGCACTGCACCACTCTTACAACTTCAGATCAAAGCAATGGTTACACAGGATAGCCAGCTGGAGTCAGTCCTTTCAGGATAAGTTAAAAGATGTTTTAAGAGAGCATAGAACACTTTTTTTCAGGCTTTTCCACTTTCATCATTGCTGATGTTGAAACATTTTTGGCCTGGCATAGGTGATAATTGAATGTGGGAGAGAACTATTCCTTTAGATTAAAAACATAATAAATGAAGTGAACCTTCCAAAATCGAAATTTAAATGTGACATTAGTAGTTAAGGAGAGTGTGTGTAAGAAAAGATTTCTTTCCCAAGATTGCCTACCACTTTCTGTGGAGGCAACAACAGCAGCAGTCTTGGCAGAGAGCACATAAACACTGAGAGCACATAAATATGGCATTTCCAGCAGGGTGGGGAGCAGTGTCCTTGCCATGTATGGTGCACACAGGTACCTGTGCAAATCTGCCCTTGGGTCCAACATAAGCACAGAGGACAGGGGTGAGATGTGACTCAATTTTCCTTTCACCCACTTCTCTAATTCTGTCATTTTGTTTCCTTTTCTAGGGAGAGTCCGGACCGACCGGAGCCATGGGTCCAACAGGTCCTCTAGTGAGTGTCACACGCCCTGGGTATTGCAGAAGTGGCTGTAAATACTATTGCTAGTGGGAATTCCAGGGGTCTCATACCTGTGTTTGAACTCATGGAGCTGAACTTTCTCTTCATGAAGGCTTCATTTTCTATTACCCTGACAGTGGATTTGGTCCACTGTAAGCTCTTTTTCCCCTCCAGCCACAGACATAGGTAATAATGATAAATCAGAAGGCTCAGCAGAGACTTGGCTGTAGGTGTGGTGATGGTTTCCCAACTCATGTAAATGTAGGATGATAGTTTTTTTCTTTTTTACATGTTGATGCCTCATATGGAGTGATTTCAACATGAGAAAAACTGGCTTGGGTTGCTCTGAGGTAGAACTGGAGTAATTTAGATCAGGAATGAGCTAGCTAAGAAAACCATGGACAGAGGATTTTGGAGGTTACAGTGAAGATGAGTATGCATGACCTGGAAGGGAAATGGAGAAACTTTATTTTAGAGAGTAGTTTTCATTCACATGTGGTTTTGGACAACTGAATATGCATGGATAATGTTACATGACAAAAAGTGACTCTCAGCAGTGCTTCTGGAAGAAAAACCTCTTTCTGATATCAGATAATGGCATCTCTCTGTGAAGCACTATGTTGTGTGAGAATGTAATATCCCTGATCTGGAATCTAATTTGTGAATGAGATTTAGTGAGAGAAGTTGCATTATTGTCCCTGGTGAGCATATACAGAATTTATTCTAATAAGTTTACAACTGGAAATACTGTTGGAATGGAAAAAACAGAAATTACAGTTTATTAAATTTTCACTGGGCAAGCCTGTGAGGTTGTAAGGATTTATTTGAGCTGCTACTTCTTTTCTGATATAGGACAAGACAAGTTACTCCTGCAGGAGTGCAAAAAACCAGCCCTTTTTATTATTTTGACATGATGACCTCCTAAATAATGCACTTTTTTTCCTTTCTTCAAGGGACCTAGGGGAATGCCAGGAGAAAGAGGACGGATTGGACCACAGGGTGCCCCTGTAAGTCGAATCTTCCTTCTCTCTTTTAATTCTCCTCTTGTTAACTTGAATTTAAATCCCTGGGCCTGAAAGTGTTTGCTCATATGACTTGCTAGCCACTTGTGTTGTGAGTTGAGCTCTGCAACAGCTTAAGAAAGTTAAGGGTGAACAGTTTTGTGGGGTGAGATCTTTACTATAAATTTTAAAGGTTAAAAATAGTTTTAAAATGAGAGTGGTAACCATATGGTAACTTCTCATAGCAGAGCTGCCCATGAGTCCAAATACCCTCACAGCATGATTTTCTGGGATATAAAAATGTTTCTGTGGGATTTCTTGTGAGAGGTTTTTTTCAGCAAAAATTACTAACCAGGAAATAATAATAATATGTTTCCGTTTTCTCTGGAAAAGGTTTAAAATGAAAGTTAAGATGAGATCTTTCAATTCAGATTTCAATTTAGATGAAATCTAAAAATTTAATTCCAGATAATAAAGCTATCTTCTTAAAAATACTTTGATTTTCAGCAAAAAGAGGGATTATGCTTGACATGAGATCGTATTTGAGTTAGAAATTTCATCCTGCTGCTTTTACATCCAGTGTCAAGTACTGTTTTTCTGGCATTTCTCTCCATGACTTTTATATGATCCACTTGTTTCATATGCCCCATAGAATGACACTGTCAAAATATTGTCCTTTCTGGAAATAGAGAAATCCATTAACTCAAATGGGAGCATAATTTCTTCCAGAAGTTTTCCATGACAGCGTTTGGAGGAATGTGCAATCCAGCATTTCTTCAATCGCTTTAGTATATGTAGTTTTATCACAAATACTGACAATAAATAATTAAAAAAAAATAGGTAGAATTCTTACAAATACTCTGTGTTTTCTATTTCTGTGTCTAGGGTGGACGTGGCCAGCATGGTATGCCTGGGAAGCCAGGCCCAATGGTAAGTGATTGGTTCTCACTCTGTGTTTCCACTTGCCTTTTGACACTACCAAAAAAAAAAAAAAAAAAAGAATAAGTTGGCAGTTGGTATCACTTAAGTGCATCTGGAATTAATTATCTGAGAATGATTCCTAGTTCTACTCAGTTTTAGTGCTGTCCTCTGCAAAATTGTCCTCTGTAGTTTACTCCATCTAAAGGCTTTAATTTGCAGAGGAGTTGGCCATAGCATCCCCTGGGGAGGGGATGCTCTGCTGCTCTTATGGAGTCCATATGGCAGGGAGGAAAGTGTCTCAAGTGCATGCACTGCAGTCTGAAGCAGCTCATGATTGCATCTTATCTTCCTTCCCATGCAAAGCTGGCAAATGAGGTTTGTTGTCAGCAAGAAGAAAGGCACTCACTGATAGCACAACTTGCTCCCTGCAATTGTTCCATTACCAAATGTGCCAAAGGGCCTTTTCATTAAGAACAGTCACTTTTTGAGCAGAAGGACATGTGTCTGAATGTCTGCCAAGCTGAAGAAGCCTGCCTTGCACAGCTGTGGAAGCTCTCCCACCATGGCTCTTTCCACTCAGAGTGTCCGTGTAGCAAAGGATGCTGGTTTTGATCCTACACTCCAGTCTCACACTGCCTTTGCAAAATACATTTGTGTGAATTCACACGGATCAGGGATGATTTCCACACGTACAGTTAATTTTGTGTTTCTTTGGCATGAGAAAACTGGTGATGGTTTTGTACTATTTGTGCAAGGCCAACTTCCACTTTAAAAATGTGGTATTTATGTTTGCTTTTTTTTTTGAAAGTGTTACTTGTGGGATATGGGTAACAGCTTCTAGCCATTGATGTAGTCAGCCTTTACCATTTTGTGATGTTCAGCTTAGACAAAACCAAAAACCAAACACAAACCCCAACAACCAAACACCTCAAAAGCCCTGCACCAAAAAAAACCCCTTCAACACCCTAAACCATACCTGCCTGCAGTTAGAATTTCATTCTGTGCATACTCTTTATTTACTTGTGACAAATTTCTGAGAAAAATTAATTTACCTGTGTCATCTTATTTAACAGACTGCTTTATTAAACACTTCATTAAGAAAAATTAGCTAAGAGAAGCTCAAAAAATTAGTGTAAATGCCTAAACTCAATTATTTAGTGTATCATGAAGGAAAGGTAAGTTGTTGGAAGAAACTTTCAGACAAAGAAAATATTTTTCAGTATTTAAAACAAATTATAAAGTTGAAAGAAGCTGGGTGGCAAGCTATGAGGTTTTACATGAAGCTCGTAATTTTTATTTGGCATAAAATGTGAGCTCAGCTTCACTGGACATGATAAGTGGTTGGCTAATATTTTTGGAAAATCCCATGAAGTGTCACAAGGGAGATACTCATCCTTAATGCACGTGTTTCTCACTGGAGAAAGCGTTAATGAAATGTGTTTTTATTTGGGTCAGAGCAGTGGTACAGCATAATCCTGGAACTCTTCCTGCAACAAGAGAGAGATTTGGCAGGCATTATTTGTGATCCAATAAACTGGGACATAGGTTTTCAAAAATACACTTGGTAAGCTGTTACATCAGTTCTGTAGAAATCCAGTGCAAGGTCACGGCAGAAATGTTGTCTGTAATTAATGCTCAGTGGGACAGATTGTTCTGATTAACTTTGTCAGGAGAGCTTTATTGCATAGAACATTTTTTCTCAGCACGAATCATATTTTACAAAAAGATAGCAAATCAGGAAAAGATGAAGAGGAATTATCTGGGAGCAGTTCTGCAGTGAGTATTAATAACCACTGTGTGCCGCTATCCCAGGACTTTGGAATACAGCAGAAAGTTCTCTGGAATGTCTTGTACAGCACAAGAGACATTATGGAAATGAAACCATCTTTGTCTCTCTAGCCCTGAAATTTTGATACAAGATCTGTGTTTTACGGCTTGCAAATGAATTTGCCTGTGCGTTTAGGAATCTTAATTCCCATAATTTTTCACTGTGAATTGTGTACATTGCAATTCAGGCATTAACAGCTGAATCAAGAGCTGTAGCTTTGCTGAAGTTAGCAAACACATTATTAAAAACTGCACCACAATTCCATAAAATGTATATGTATAACTTAAAAATCTGGTATTTATAGATAGTTTGGTTTTTTTAATAAACGTTTTATGACTTATGTTTTATGAAAAATACATGTAATTCTAGACCAATGTTTACCCAATGATGAGATACTAATCTGTGTGATCTAAACCACTGAATTACAGCTTTGTGTGTCTGTCTTTTATAGGGCCCACTTGGCATAACTGGATCTCCAGGTTTTCCTGGTATTCCTGGTCTAAAGGTAAAAAATAAAATGAAAGTGTCTTTTAAAAATGTCAAACAACTAAAAATGTGCACTAGATTACACAGAGCTCAGACTGATGTGTGTACAGATCCCCAGGAGCTGCTGTGAAATCAGTCAAGACCTTCAGATAGAAGCTAAAACCCAAAGCCAAATGAAGCAATTGCAATTCACCACTGTTAGGATACTTTGCTTTCCCTTTTGCTCATGTCAAGAGGTGATGATGCCAATACGATGAGTGCCATGCTGTGCTTCAGAAATCTTGTCCAGAATATTCAAAGAACAGCAAGATACATTGCTAGAAGTGAGGTTGTGAGGGCAAGTTGAAGACGGTATGGAGGCAGGGCCTTCTAGAGCTGAAACTTCTTGTTTTGGCCAAGAATGCTTTTTGAGATGACCTACACTGGTAAGGGAAGTGCCTGAGCCCCAACAGATATTTGTGTGGTTCATCACAGTAGAGCAAGTTACAGTTGCTGCCTTTTGTGGCTTGGAGTGTTTGGGCTGCAAAATGAAAAACTTTCATTTTCTGCAGCACTGTCTTTGTGGCACTTCCCTCCTTTGCTTTTCAAGAAAGTGCTCTTTTCTTTTTTTTCTTCTTCTTAGCCTTGAGCCAATGTCTTTGAAGATAGAAAAGACAACTCATATAGCTTGCTTATACTTGTTATACATGCTTTGCATCCAGCTGCTCCTCTTTGTCCCTTTACACTCCTAAAACATAATAAGAAAATGTTATACAAGAAGAAACTCAATTGGTCAGGTAGCCAAGATCAGCAGATGTTTTTTTGTTTTTGTGAAGCTGGCAACGTTCATGATACTGTTTGGAAACAAATCTTAATAACAGCATCAAACTTAATCATAGAGTCATAGAATAGCAGGTTGGAAGGAGACCTCTAGGGTCATCTGCTCCAACCTTTCTTGGAAAAAGCACAGTCTAGACAAGAGGAGTGTACAATTAAATGATAGGCCTTGTAGTGCATGTCATAAAATGTTTCAGTATGGCTCAGCACGATTTTACCCAAGTAAATGTTTAAAAAAATTATCACATGATGAATCACCTAGAGCTTTTGAAAAGAAGGTACCTTCAAGTTTGATCATCAGATGATGTAAAATTGGAATAGTGCTTTGAACTCGTAAAAGCTCAGCAAATTAGACAATGAAGGCATGGGCTTGTTTTATGAAGATGTGATATTAACAGCCATCAGTTCCAAAAGACTTATATTTTCTATATAAAATTAAAATTCATAGAAGATGCTGGGAGGTATTTTTTATTATCCAGTCTAATCTTACAGGGATTTGATATTTAACATCGTTCTGTAACAGTGAGTTCATCTGTGCAAAAAAACCCCAAATCAACCAATCCCTGATGTGTTACCATATCTAAATCTTAAGCCTTGATGTTAATGAAGGTAAAAAAACACTTGTAAAATTACAGACACATAGTGGGATTTTAATGAGACAGATCTGTTCTTGATCTTATTTGGACTCCTGGACAGTGCTGCTTTTCTGCAGAGAGTTTCCTTGTCTTGTATACATTGGGGAAAAATCCTGTCTATACTTTTAATGTTTTCATTCACCTAGAAGTAACAGAAACAAAATGAGGTAATCAAAATGGTGTTTTAAGGCTAAGAAACCATTTCAAACATGAATTGTTTTTCTGTTATAAGCTCAGTATTTTTCCTGAGTTACCTTACAGCGCTTCTTTTTAGAGCAAAATAATCTGAAATTGTTTTCTCAAATGGAATCCTAGGGTGAAGCAGGTCCAACAGGTCCTCGTGGTCCTGAAGGTCCTCAAGGACAAAGAGGTGAAACAGGTCCTCAGGGCCCAGCTGGGTCACAAGGTCTTCCTGTAAGTACATTGAATTGAGTTCCTCAGTTTTCAGCTTGTGCATGTTCACCTGTTTATGGGGGTTCTTAGTGCCCCACCTGACGACAGAGTTTTACTCAAATTACCTTTTTCCCAAGGAAAAGAAGTCTCGTTCCTTTGTTTTGTGCTAATTGTATTGATAATAACTATTTATTTTATTAAAAGTTAGAAAACTGAAAGTAACACAGTCTCAATACAGTCTCAGTATAATATACTTAAGCCTAAATGTAAGATCCTCAACATTAAAAATCACATTAACTTGCATGCTTTATTGCTCTTTTTAGCATTTGCATATGTTGCTGCATTTATTTAATAACCTTTATTTTCTGGTCTTGTAAAGTGGATAAAATAACTATCTTCTGCTTTTGTGATTGATGTCCATCTCATTAAAATGATTTTTAATGATTGTTATCTTCTCTTTAGGGCGCTGAAGGGACAGATGGTTCCCCTGGTGCAAAGGGCCCTACTGTAAGTAATCATATTTCCTATTGATGAAATTGTGTACGTTAATTTATTTTATTTCCTTATTCTGATTGTGTTTCCTTCCTGTGCTTCCTGTTTGTATTTGCAGGGCTCTCCAGGCACTGGAGGCCCCCCTGGATTATCAGGTCCCCCTGGTTCCCCTGGACCACAGGGCAGCACCGGCCCCCCTGGGATTCGAGGCCAGCCGGTAAGGGGGGCTCTGTCTTTTTGGGAATTGTAGTGTCTGGCACATGTGTCACTCCATGGAACTGAAGCAGGGGTTAGCAGTGGGCTTCCAGTGGCATGCCAGGGAGAGTGCCAAGACTCAGATCCTGTGAATCTGCTGTGTATCCAAAATGCCGCTACTTCTTTGGAAAAGAAGTGTTCTTTATAAATCTGGGAAAAGAGATTTGTTTAAGTTTTTGTCTCCATAACATAATAAACAAGCGTAATAAGGGTAAAGAAAAACCATTATAAGCCTCATATTATACAGCCTACAATTAGTGACTAAACTAGGAAAATTTTGTTTCATGGTATAATACAAGATGGTGAAGTGGTTTATGCAGACTTTTAACTTTACTGGTGCTGTTCATGTGTTTGTTTTCAGGGAGACCCTGGTGTCCCAGGTTTCAAGGGAGAAGCAGGACCCAAAGGTGAACCTGTAAGTCTCCATGTAGTTTTTAAGATGAAGAGGAAACACAGAGACTTATAACCATGTAACTTTTGGGAGAAAACCAACTCTACAGAGTTTTAGTTGGTTTATCAACCAACCTTCAGCTTTTCTTTCTCACCAGTTAAATAAGCATGTAATAACTGACAAAAATATAGAGGTTAAGTAATAGTTTCTTTACCACTGTCTTCTCTGAAAATTTCTATTAGAGTTTCACTGAATTTTGACTCCCTTGCCACTTGACAAAATACAAATTATTGTGGGTGATTATAAGAAGCAGTGTACAGCCCAACTACAGAATTACAGTTTATTAGCTTATAAACATTGTAAAAGAGAAAAGCAGATGCTGAAAAGCTGTTATTTTTAACTGATCCAAGACCTCACTATTTTTTTCTCCTTTATTTGGAAAAATGTTTATAGTGTCCAGAAGAAAGTCTGTTTTAATATGCCTGAGAAATGGTGAGCTTAACAATGTCTTTTAAAATAACATTTTATTCTCACTAGGGCCCACAAGGTCCCCAGGGTCCCATTGGCCCCATTGGTGAAGAAGGGAAAAGAGGTCCTCGAGGTGATCCAGGGTCAGTAGGTCCACCAGGTCCTGTTGGAGAGAGGGTAAGAAATCTAGAGGAATAATATGTCTTAAAAGATACACTGCTAAGCTGAAAAACCTTTTGACCTACCCATGGATGTTCTTAAAGCTTGATTGTGAATGTAGTCAAACCTTATTTTCCTAGCAGTACTTACTGCTGTGTGTTATTTTTTTACACTGGATACTTTTATGTGAAGATTCAGGTCCCAGGACAGTATAGTAGGAGATGGAGATAGGACAAGCTAATCTGCAGACTTTTTCCTAAACCTGTACCACTGCTCATGTTTTCTTTCAATGAGGCTTTTTACACAGAAGGAGCTGTCCAGCATGCATCAATGAGACACTGATATTTTTATCACTCTAGGTCATAACCCCCCTGCCACCCCAAGTTAAAGTACCTAAGTAAGGAAATTGTAAGGAAATTAACTGAATCTTCAATCCGTGAATCTGGTCCTTTATTTGTAATAAGCTATGTAAAAATTAAGATAAATGTCTCATATCTACTGCTTTTCCTAGGGTGCTCCTGGTAATCGTGGTTTTCCAGGTTCTGATGGCTTGCCTGGACCGAAGGTAAATTAAATTGAAGTGTCCGTCTTTTATTGAATAGTTTGTTAGATCTTCATACATCTGGACATATAAAAAGAAATTGTTCCATTAAAAATGTCTGCTTCTGGGCAAAAAGGCAGCTCCAATTTACAAATGCCAAGAGGGAGTCTGAATGTTTTGAGATAAAAATTTTTTGGGAAAAGTCACTTCCAGTTCCCATGATGTTCAGCTTTGCTTGTCCCTGGCTTAATGCCCCCTCGTTTTGAAATGTGCACAGATAAGGAATTGACCTCTTCCACTATATTGCTTTATGTGGTGCTGTGTAGGAGGGGACTCTGTGGAAAATTACCTATTCTTTATGTGTGGTGTGATTTTCTAGACTTGTGCCTCAAAAACTATGGGTTTATCTGGCTTTCCTAACTACTCTAACACTTCCAGGGAAGTGACTCACACAAGCATTTGTCTAGTACTTCTGTAAATTCCTAACTTCTTGGTAAAAATATAGAGATGCTAAAAAGCTTATATAAACTTGCTTTAAGGAACAGACAACTTTTAAGTAATAATTTTGGGGAGAAGAGATAATAAATAGGAAAGTAATAACAGCATAAATATTGATTTGTAGCTTTTTTTGCAAAAGTAGGTCCTTAATAGAAGATGCTGTTTTTATTTAACCTTCTCTGCTGTCACTGTTCTAGCTATTAACTATCAGCTCGCTGGTGTCTTTCTAGGGAGCCCAGGGAGAGCGTGGTCCTGCAGGATCTTCTGGACCTAAAGGAGGTCAGGGAGATCCTGGACGTCCTGGTGAGCCTGGCCTTCCAGGAGCAAGGGTAAGGGACTGAGAGCAGTATCCTATAATCCCTGGTACCTTGCATTTTCGAAAGGCAGCAGTGGATGTTTGGGAATTCAGAAGCTGTTATGCAAGGGCTGACTGGTTTCAAGGGGGCTGAAGGCCATAAGACCTGCCTTTATTTCCTGATGATGTTGGGGAAGCACAGGTTTTGTCTTAGATAAAGGAGAAATAGTCCTGATTGAGAACATCTGATGCACATGAGGAAGTGTGTTTGTAAAGCACAGCTGCCACAGGTAACATGTATTGAAGGCCAACCTTCATTAACTTGGGGATTGATAACATAGAAGATTGAGTGGTACATATCAACTGGGGAGTTTTTTCGGGAAAATTATTGGAGGATAATTCAAAATATCAGAAAATAGGATAAAGGGAGCAGTAAAATGTGATATAGATCATGGCAGAAATAAAGATGAGCCTGTGAGAAGCTCAAGAGGTGTAAAGCAAGAAAAGAGAGGATAGAAAGAAGAAAGATCAAAGGCAGTGAGAGGTGAAGCTGTAAAGTGAAGATAAGGATGAAGACCTTTGACATAGGCAAGTTTGTGCTATGGTAGTAATTGAGCATTTATTTGGTATTTATTTATATTTCTTTATTGTTATAGAATTATAGACCTAACCCTAACACCAATATTATTCCTGCTTTTAGGGTTTGACAGGAAATCCAGGTGTTCAAGGCCCTGAAGGAAAACTTGGCCCCTTGGTAAGTGACAAAAATAAGTCTTTTCAGTTAATGTCACAGTAATTCGAAGGTCCCACCTCACTGAAATTGCTTTTATTAACATGAGTTGTCTTTATCTATTAAGGCTCATCTTCTCTTTTGATAGTTCATTTTACATTCCTAACTTCACATTTAGTACCAATAATGTTTGTTTAGTTTTGTCTGTGTAGCAGTGTCTCTTGCTTACCAGCTGCTGCATCACTGTCAAATGTTTGAACTAAATATTTTTCTAGTTGTTGCTTTAAGGACACAATAAATTATTTGTACATGAATCAGTTCTAATAATTGCACAGCATTTGGGTAAATCCAGCAGTATGGCTATTGCTATGTCTGCTCTAAAGACATTTTGACTGATAAGTGAAGCCCCAAACCAGTTTAATGTTATTTTCTTTATGTATACAAGCATTTTCTTGGGTTAATAAGTTCATGTGAATAAATATATTTATAATTTAACGTGGAAAATGCTTTTATCTCTGCAGGGTGCTCCTGGGGAAGATGGACGTCCAGGTCCAGCAGGTTCCATAGGGATCAGAGGTCAGCCAGGCAGCATGGGCCTGCCTGGGCCAAAGGGTAGCAGTGTGAGTATGGCAATCCCTGCTTGACTTTAACCATTTCTGTATATTTTAATGGATGAAAAAACAATCTAAACCTGGTCATTTTTATTTCTGCAATTTAGGGTGACCCTGGCAAAGCTGGTGAAGCAGGCAATGCAGGAGTCCCAGGACAGAGAGTGAGTGTGGCTGTTATTTGTGGTGATCACAGAAAATGGTGCTTTTCTGTTGTGTGTGTCACTATACAAGATTTCTTCCTCTGTCATTTTAATGTAGGGAGCCCCTGGTAAAGATGGTGAAGTTGGCCCTTCTGGTCCTGTTGGCCCACCAGTAAGTCAGCTTTTACCTCTCTGCCTGCCTGCCTGCCTGGCACTCCATCTACTCACTGCTCTTTTGGCTTCTATTCTTATCAGCCTTCATGCCAGTTGTTGATTCTAAGCAAAAATTCCAAGAACATTTAGAGAAAAAATTGTTCTAGAAAAATTGCTAGCTTTGTATTAAAATATATGTATTAGTAGTCTAATTCCTTTACTAACCATTACAAAAAATAGTGCAAGGAGTAAAAAATTATCATAGTTAATTTTCCTGTCTTCTGTCTTTCTTGGTTTTAATGGAACTGGGTGTTTTCCTATTACCAGAGAACCTTTAGGGAAAGGATTTAAAAAAATGATTCACATCTTATTACAACTTTTAGGTAGGCCATCTTGTCCTGGGATAAGTAAAAATGTATAATAAATAAACGCCTAATGGAAAATATGCATAGTCAGAGAAAAGAAAAATTGTGGAGTCTGTGTATATTCCTCTTCTGTTTATTTATTGCTTCCTTTTCTGTAGGGTCTGGCGGGAGAAAGAGGAGAGCAAGGCCCTCCAGGTCCTACAGGGTTTCAGGTATGTGCATTCTTTTTTTTTTTTTTAATTAAAAAATAAACAGCCATGTCTTTATCAACTTAAATTGGAGAAATTCAGTCAAGTGATGTATAATATAACACAACTTCAGAACTAAGGCAGGATGTTCAGAATAATTAATGATCCTTAACTTTCGTATCAGCTGTGCACTAAACCAAACTGGCAAAGGCTTAAATATCAGCTACGTATCCCTTGAGAAAAGCTTTGGTGTTAATCAGTTTTAATTTGAAGATTTTCCAAAAAAGTTTCCAAATACATAGCAAAATAATTGTCTTGATAATGAAGTATTAATTAAATCAATATCTGTTTATATAGAACTTTACTATTAGGGCTGAGATGTCCTGGAAATGTTAAGGGAGGGCTGCCATCTCATTTAGAGAGGGGGAAACACTTTGGTGCAACTCTTTCCCTTGGGGATCTCTGAGGGTGTGCTCTTGTACTAAGTGTACTGCAACATTCATGATCTTGGTGTCCTAGTTAAGTCTGGATTTACACAACTTTCTATCATGTTAGTGACCATTTTAATTACTTTTTGCAGGGCTTGCCTGGGCCACCAGGTCCTCCAGGTGAGGGAGGAAAGCCAGGTGATCAGGTAATATATGTGTAACAAAAGATTAAAAAGAATACAATTTATAAAGTAGTTTTACATTTTCTTCTCTCTCTAATTGAATTCCAACTCTGTTTCAAAATACTTACTGATTGATGTAGTCTGCAAGCTGTCTAAGAACTGCTTTGGTGTAAAATAATTATGACAATCTGTGTTCTTGGACTGAGCTAGACTATCACCTCTTGCCATTGACAGATAGGATTTAGAGCTGGCCATCTACATTCACAGTACTTTGGAAATAAAAATGTTTGTCTCTCATTTCCATAACTATGAAGTTATGAAAAATGATTTCATTCTAATGGTGAATTTTGTTCTTAGGGTGTGCCTGGAGATCCTGGAGCTGTTGGTCCACTGGGCCCCAGGGTAAGTGTTTTCTTTCAGAGTTTAAGTATTCATATATATATTCATATTCTCTGAGGTGGGAAGTTGATGTGTAATATGAACTTTAACAACTAAGTCAGTATTTGACCTTTTTCCCCACTAAAAACATGGTAGTAAATATGAATATGTTTTAAGATGCTTTCTTTAAAATCTATCACATTTAATGATTTTGCAGCTCCTGAAGTGTTGTTGAGTACTAGCTGCTAAATGATTTGATTTATGCTGTGAAATAAGAGTTTTTAGCTTGCTGAGTAACATATTTCCCCCACCTCTAACAGTAAAAGCACAAAGCTAGTTTTTATTTAATCAGTTCTCCTAGAACTTGTTCACAAGTTCTACAGCACTTATGGTATATATAGGATTTTGTCTACCAGATTTCTACCCTGCCTTGTAAATAAATGATAATCTTCCATTTCATAGGGAGAACGTGGCAATCCAGGAGAAAGGGGAGAACCAGGTGCCTCAGGACTCCAGGGTGAGAAGGGCATGGCTGGAGGCCACGGTCCCGATGGCCCAAAGGTAAACTGAGTAGAGGTTTGCATTGCTGCAGTGATGTGATGTGTAATTCTCCTCATTTGCATGAATATAAGAGAGAGTTTTCTATTATTAATATGAAAGGTATCCCCATTGTATAAAGAAGGACACACAATTACAATTATAACAATATTAATAACTTGCTACATACTTAAATTGAGAATTCACAGTAGAACTGGGCAAAGCCATTTCTGAGCTGCAGAAAACCTTCTAGCAATGTTGTAAGAGCCATGCCAGCTTACACAAAGTCACTTGGCAGAGCTAAGCAGTTCAAAGAAAATGCTGAAAGCTTCATCCCTGCATGCATGTACCTGCAGTGGATGTGGTTAGGCCAGCAAAGTCAGGCCAAGCAGGGAGTGCCTCTAGTTACTTGAGACCTGTAACAGACATGAGCATCTCTGTCCCTGGCAACTTCTACCTGTACCTAGCTTCTTTACTAAACCTATGTGACATCCAGGTCAAAGAAGAAAGATTCTCAAGCTTCTTTTTTTGTCTGTTTTCATCTCCAGTATGCACTGATTAAATATTAATCTATTTGGAAGAACTATGGTACTACAGTTGAACTTCCTGAGTAACACAATGGGAAAAGAAAAGTATTTGAATGTGAATAAAGTCCAAATTTCAGATAAAATTATTACTTAAAACTGTACCCCAGAGATTTCAACACAGGCACAACATGTTCTGCAGCCTGGAGACAAAGATGCTTCTCAGATGAATAGGCAACAATTTGTTTTTTGTTCCAGGGAAGCCCAGGCCCTAGTGGGACACCTGGTGATCCAGGGCCACCGGGCCTTCAGGGCATGCCTGGAGAGAGGGGGATTGCTGGAACACCTGGCCCTAAGGGTGACAGAGTAAGTCTGTTTATTGCTTTCCTCTTGAGTAGAATGACCTGTCCCTTAACACTGCAGTTATTCCAGGGTATGACCCACTCAGCATGCAGTGCCATAACTGGAACTTTCTGGGTGTTTTCCATAGGGTGGTGTAGGTGAGAAAGGTGCTGAAGGTACAGCTGGCAACGATGGGGCAAGGGTAAGTAAATCTGTCACTCTCTTTAGACTTCTCTTCACACACAGGTTTGTTTACTGTGCTGGGATACTCAGCTTGTGGAGTTAAACACTATGCAGTGGTATCGTGGTATGTCTTGGGTTTACAGTCATTACCTCACCCTCCAAATTTTCAAGATTTTCAGGACTGCTGTGCACAATGTTTTGGGGTGTCTGTGTTCCAAGCTCCTATTTGGTATCATCAATAATGCGAGCTAAGAGCTCAACGGAAAGGATTCACAGTTGGTTTGGGATTTGTCTAGGTTGACTAGTGAAAAATACGAAAAAATGAATGGGCAGAGATGAATAGACAAAAAGCAAACTTTGCAGCTCCCAGTCTTGGACTAAGGCAAATACCTCCTTATTCTCTGCATCGAGTGGCCCACAGTCTATGTGGATTTCACAGGTGAAAATTCCTGTAGATATACTGAGCCTCACATAAGCAGGAAGTTCCTGGCACTTCTGAAAAGTTTTGAATCTCCATTGCATTAATAAGGTCTCTAAGTCTGCTCAAGATATATTCAAGACACATTGCACACTCTCTGCTGCACAGACCAACTGTCCAATCATCCCAATTGCACTGGGTTTTCTTTGTATGCACTGATCATTTTTCCTTCTCAGATGTTGATTTACTTTCTACATGAATTGAGAACAAATTGAGATTCTTGGGTTGTGCAAACCAGTTGGAGTACTAGCTGCTAAGCATTTGGAAATCTGAGATACAGTCAAAATACAAGGATCCTGTCTGGACTAAACTTCTTGTTAAAGAGGAAAAAATTTTTTGAGAAACCCTACTATACAGAAGCTCTTATAAAAATACCACCTGTGAGCTGGAATTGGTAATCTAAATCAAACATTATCCAAAGATACAGAGCAGTTCTTAGTCATTGTAGGGATGTTTAGAGCTTACAGTAGTTAATGAACAGGTGAAGTAATGGTGAGCTAAAGGATCGTCATAGGGAGTTGATGGGTCTGGATGGGGAGTTTGCAATCTGTTTGCCTGCCTTATGAAGAGATAAAGGACATTTTTAAGTAGTTTGTAAGACCTAAATGAATCTTCAGGAAAAACAATGGATACTTGAATATTAATTTAAAAAGTTAAATACTAACATAAAAAAAGCACAGACCTCTGTGCAAGTGGGGGGAAAAAAGACTTAATTTTTTTGAGAGAGCAAAATAAAGCTGGGGCTTTTTTAAAATATATCATTGTCCTTATTTATGAATACTGCATAAAGCAGATCATGAACTTAGAGAAGAAAGAGCAAATGAAGGAAAGCAGATCCTTTGTGGAGAGTTTGGTCATTGGGAGAGGAAATGCAAGTCAATTTTAGATAAGGAAGACAAAAGAAGTTTCCAGAGATAAAGTAGAAGAATTCAAAGGAATGCAAAAGGGAATGGTAACATATGAGAAGTTTTAAATTACCTTTTCTGGAGCATCACTTTTCTAACTTCCTTTCATCTTAATTTGTTCAAAAGGGTCTCCCTGGTCCAATAGGCCCAATGGGTCCAGCAGGTCCCACGGGTGAAAAGGTAAATAGATTTTTATTCCATTCCCTACTGAAGTTTCTTAATATTTTCAGACTTCATTAGCGTTTTAATGACCAAACAAGTAAATTACTTGGGAAATAAAACCCATTCATTTTGTTTTAAGGGTGAACCAGGTCCTCGAGGTCTAGTTGGTCCTCCTGGTTCTCGTGGAAACCCTGTGAGTAAACATGCTTTGTTTTTGTCTGGTATAAGTTAACAATACCTAACGCTGATCCAAACTCCAGGCATTTTTCTTATTTGCTGATATATTTTCCCCTTTTCCTTTCCCTTTCTCTGTAGCCAAATGTGAAGTTCTGACTTGTCGCTGTGCACTTGCAAAAGTATTACCAGATTTTCTTCCTGTGACCTATACTTGTTTTAGGACAAACTTTATAGAGCTACCCTCACTTACCTCACTCCTGAAACTATGCCACCACTTGTGATTGTGTCAATGTTTTTAAGAGCATGCCCCTAGCAGATACCACTGTACATAAACAAATATTTAATAGGCAAAGTGCAGAGGTAATCCTTAGTTCATTCAGTTATATAACTCTTGTCATCCTCCATCTCTTAGTGATTTGATGTATTTTAAGGGTTGACTTCAATTAGGGCATTAGAGGCTCAGCCCTTCTAGATCCTTCATACTGCTTGAAATTGATTATGTCCCTGTCATAAATCAGAACACTCTTATTTCCAGTATAATTTGGAGCAGCTTCCACCCTTTTAGGGAGTGCTGGAGTTGGCAGCCTTCAGCTACTTTTTTTCCAAGCAAATGTTGTGTGGAAAGCTCAGTCAAAGCCTTTTGTGACCTTATAGAAGAGTACATCTTTGAACTACTGTTTTTTTTCCCAGTGTGATTGGAGTGATAGGTTGAATGAAGTGTGTGCTCTTTGGCCATTCCTGGAAGGGGTGGGTTGTGACCAGAATTTCTCCTAATGCTGTGTTAATGCTTGCCTGAGCCTTCCATCTCTGAATTCTGAAAGCTCACTGTAATCCTGAACACATGGCAGCTTTTAACATCATGGCTAAACATCCTTTATTTTATGATTAAAAGATCATTTGATTCTGATTAATAGGACAAAAGTATAATGACACTTATGATACTAAATAGTTAACATCCTTTCTGATATTGAACTCTAACTGGTACTGCCTGTAGAAAGATGGTTGTAAATACAGTTATTTCAATTTTTCTGACCAGGGTTCCCGAGGAGAAAATGGCCCAACTGGCGCCGTTGGTTTTGCTGGCCCTCCGGTATGTGTTTTGGAACACTAATGAGTTTCCTTTGCTCATGCTTTGACACACTTCATTTCCTTCATTATGAATAATATTGTGGTGTTCTGGATTGGGAGTCACATTTTTGCTGCAGAAAGAGCTGTTTCTTTCTCCCATCAGTATATCAAGTGAAGGAAAGGGCCAATAAGCACCCTCGACAGCTGAAAATTGGTTTTCTTGTCAAGATTATGTAATTGCTCACCAGATTTCATATTTTCATTAGTATGTTATATTGCTCCTTTGAGATTAAAATGAGGGAAGTTCAAAAGTGTCTACAGAAGGTAGCAAAGATTTGTGCCATGAGTTGTGAAGGGCCGAATGAGGTGATGGACCAGATGGACTCGGATACACTCAGCTTTCCCACAGCCTAAATATCCTGTTTCAGGATCCCTTTCACAGTCTTGCACCTGCTTCCCTTGGTGGGGAAAAAAAGCCTAGAAAAGACAATGTTTTTTTGTAACTGCTGAGGAAAATAGAAAATCTGAAGAGAAGTAAAATGTGAGCTAGATAAGTAAAATATTTAAAATGGAAATACTGGCTTCATAGAATATTTAGAAAATGTCATGTGTGGTCTTCTAAAGATTATGCTGAATTGTTAAACAAATGCAGTATTTTCTGGAGTGATTTGTCCCCTTGGTATTTTTTTTTTACCCTTTTAGAAATTCTCTACAGAATTACTTTGTTAGGAAAGATTTGGTGTTTTCTCCCCTGATGTTTCTTCTCAATATTATTTCTTATAGGGCCCTGATGGTCAGCCTGGTGTGAAAGGTGAACCTGGAGAACCTGGACAGAAAGGAGATGCTGGATCTCCAGGACCACAGGGTCTTGCTGGGTCTCATGGTCCCCCAGTAAGTATGACTAAAATCATGACAGAACCAGTGACACAGGCTGATCTTGTTAATTTTAAAAGTTCTGGGTGTTCACTATCATCCCTCTTTTTCTCCTTTCCTTTTAGGGCCCTCCAGGTGTGCCTGGCCTGAAAGGTGGTAGAGGAACTCAGGGTCCACCTGTAAGTAGATATTGTGTGTTCAGACCTGACTGCAGATAATCTAATACTGAAATTTTATGTAATGTGTGTGCTTTTCCTTATCTCAGCTTATTTTTTCAATATGTAAATATAATTTGCTCACTGATTCAGCCAAGAATTTAAAGTAACTAGTGCTGTGTTTCCTTTGATAAAGATGGCATTAAAAATGGGCTTTTTTTAGGGTGCTACTGGATTCCCAGGATCTGCTGGAAGAGTTGGGCCTCCAGGACCTACTGTAAGTTAATTATCATTTTCCTAGTAGGCATGTTTTATAAAATGGTCACCAAGAATCTGAAGATTAAATAAAGCAAGAGAGGTGAAGGAGTGTTTATAGCCTGATGCTATTGAAGAGAACAGTTTGTCAACACTGACTTCTGTGACCGACTGTTTGCATTATTAAGTAAAGCTTCAAAGTCTTCAGCTTGGTCCAATGCCTGATATTGGTCCAAGGCTTTCCATTGGGTTAAGCAGGCTTTCAACTGCAGCTCAAATTGCTCCAATGACTTCACTGCTTAGAGGAATAAAAAAGCCCAACTTATATTTTCCTCTATATTTTGCTTTTTTTAGTCCTTTTAGCGGTGACTGAAATTAGGGCAGTTTTTGGAAAAGAAAGAGCCTCTACTGGGCCCTCTCATTGGTGAAGTTACTCATAAGTTCCATTAAAATAAACTCAAAACAAACCTGCAAACACAAAATCTCTTCTGTTCAAACATTTTCAGAAACACTATTAAAAAATACTAGCTGTGGGTCAGGTTGAGGGTTGATCTCCACACAGAGAACTGTGTCATGCTTCATATGCCTTTTAATGTTATGATGAAAAAAACAACTTGCAGTCATTGTAAGGTTATCAAATGTGAAGTCTTTTAAAAGTATTTCAGAAATGAACAAAAGTCCGTTGAAACACTGATTTGTACCATGGAAATGAAAATTTTGGATATGAACTTTAGCTTGATGATATTAGAATGGGCAAGGGCGAGTTTTCTAGCAGTGGTTATATACTTGAGGTGAAAGAAAAAGAAAAAAGTAGGAAACAACAGAAAAAGTGTCTTTTAAAGATGTGAGTTCAGAATTGAAAATTGGGAGGCACATGGGTGGAGCTTGGATCTAATTTGATGAGATATTTATTTGATCATAAATGAGATGATGGCTTTTAGCTCATTTGCATTTGTTAGCCTCAGAGTGTGCATTTATAGTTAATTGAAACACAGTCCTCAGAATTGTATTGTCCTGGCCAGAAAAGGGCCCAGTGTAATGATGTGTTTCCATTTTTTTTAGGGAGCCCCAGGGCCAGCTGGGCCTATTGGTGAGCCAGGAAAAGAAGGTCCTCCAGGTCTTCGTGGTGATCCAGGTTCTCATGGCCGTGTGGGAGATCGAGGGCCAACTGGTCCTCCAGGTGGCCCTGGGGACAAGGGTGACCCAGGGGACGACGGGCAGCCGGTACGTCCCTGGACTGTGCCCCCACCTGCTCCAGCCCTGCTCTTATTCAGCTGCCATGACTGTGACATTGCTTTCTCCTTGTGGGTTCCAGGGCCCGGATGGCCCCCCTGGTCCAGCAGGAACTACTGGTCAGAGAGGAATTGTTGGGATGCCAGGACAGCGAGGGGAGAGAGGCATGCCTGGGCTGCCAGGGCCTGCAGTAAGTGATGGCTGGGACATGGGCCACCCCCCTGGGAATTTCTGTGTGGGAATTGCACTGTAGGGCTCCTTAGCATGAGGAGAAGCTGGAAAACTCCAGTTGCAGGAGTGAATAGAGAGAGAATAGTAAAGAACTTAATCTCATGCAAGTACATGAGGTGGAAGGTTTACTTCCTTTTTGTTTCTGCCATAATGGAAAGTCTGAACCTGAATTAAGTGAGTAATTAGCACTAAGGCTTCTGTCTAAAACGTTCCTATTTTACTTAAAACTTGATCCCTGAAAAAAACAACCCCACACTCTCATTTAGGTACCCAAAGGTCACTTGAATGTGAGTAGATACTCTGTAATCACTGTTTCATAAATTGTGAACTACAGCCTTCCAAATTGCCACTTGAGCTCTCTTCACTTTCATGTCGGATTTATAGATATTTATTGGATAGCCTAAAGATCCAGTAGATCAAGCACTTAAATAGACCATTAGTAAAAGGGTTGGTATGGAGGATCCATTAAATCACTTTATAGCTAAAGTTGGCCAGAAATTTTTCTGGGCTAACAATATTTGGTGGTGAAACAGAAAAATCACATTAATTATTTCAAACTGCATTATATTTTTCTGAAATCTAAAACACCATACCTATTGCAGATAATGACATCAGACTTACTGATTTATCTGTAATTTCTTAAAAATAAAAGGATATTAAATGCATATTCAATTTCTGTAAGAACCTTTTTTTAAACATTGGGGTTTTTTTCATTTTCAAATATAGACAGTATTTCAGTCTGGATTAATGAATAGCTTGGCAGGCAGCAGGTTCTTAGTGCTTTATTTGTTTTGTGATTAAAATTTTAATATGATGTTTGTCATCTTTTTTAGGGTACTCCAGGAAAGCAAGGTCCCACGGGGCCACCAGGTGACAAAGGTCCCCCAGGACCTATTGGCCAGTCAGGTGCCACTGGGCCTGTAGGTGAAGCTGGTCCAGAAGTAAGTATTACAACACTGTAGCATGCAAGAAAAGACTGGTGGTCGTTCTCCTTGACTTGAAGTTAAGAGGTGGAGGACAATTTTCTAATTCTTCTAGAAATGCAGGATTACAGAGTTAATCAATAGCTCTATCTTTATTCCATAACTCCAGGGACCTGCTGGTAATGACGGTACTCCTGGACGAGATGGAGCTGTTGGAGAACGTGTAAGAATATATTCTTTTCTTAATTTTCTTCTGCAAATCCCCATTTTATTATTGACTTATTGTAGATTTTCTTTTAATTCAGTTAACCTAGATGGAGAGCTTGTTCTGAAAGTGTATCACAGCTTTGAATATAGTACCTCTCAAAGCTGAGGATGCCTGGCTAAGAGGCTGAGAACATCTGCCTCCACAAACTCAGATTTGAGTTCTTATAGCAGGAATATCTTTGTAGGTTGCAGTAGCTCAAAAATAGACTGGCAGTGCTAAAATTTTGTTGCTTTGGTCTAGACCAGTTCTCTTTAGATAAACAGTTGAAATTCTGCTTTGCAGGGTGATCGTGGTGAACCTGGCCCTGCAGGATTACCTGGTTCTCCAGGAGGTCCAGGAACTCCAGGTCCTGTTGGCCCTCCAGGAGATGCAGGTCAAAGAGGAGAAACTGTAAGTGAGGCTTTTTAAAAAAATACTCTTTATCAAAAACTGTTGTGTATGGTTTTCATGCATTGCCTCACATTCTTTCTGTGTACAATCTTTGTAGGGTTCCCGAGGTCCAATGGGTCCCCCAGGTCGTGCAGGAAAAAGAGGTTTGCCTGTAAGTTGCCCATGGTCACTGTGGTGACCACACTGAGGAGAGTGTGTGAGGAATTCAGCCCAAATGAGAATGCCAAGCAGGGCTTCACTTTGTGTTCTGAGCTGCAAAGCTGCATGAATTTGGATATTTGTATTTGGACACTCCAGTAATGCTTTGGAAGCCTCTTTATTTGGAGCATGTTGCTGTCTGGATAATGGTAGGACTTGAGTTAGCAAATGGCTGGAGTCTGGTCTAAATAAGGGGTAAAGAAATTAATGCTGAACAAAAAGGGATGTTTTTAGATAAAGATGGCAGAAATACAACAAAATCACCTGTTCCCGTTAGGAAAAGTCCTTAATTCAACTCATGAACTTCCGAGTTCAGTCTGAAAAGGAAAATAAACAAAACTTCTCTTTTTTATGTTACATAAGTCTTTTACAGTCCAAGCCTGGAACAGAAGATTAATTGCAAACTTGGGAAATTCAAAACAATGTTTTCTGTCCCTAAGCAGATGTCATTTGAGAGACAGTAAAGTTTATTGAGTAGTTAATGATAATGATGCCATTGATAAAGTATTTGGAATCTGACATTGAGAAATTTAGCATGCGATTTGGGCTGAGAAATATAGAATTGAAAACAGCAGCCATGCTTTCCAATGATTCTTGAATAAGTGTAAGAAGCTTGCAATTATAAAACTAACAATTGTGACAGTAATAGGAGCAAGGTTGTTGTTTGTAGTTAGGGAATGTAACTTCAGTTGTACTTTAATCATAATGAAGGTGAAAGAAGCCGTGAGAAATAAAGATGCAGTCTGGATGATTTCATACCAAAAATATGCTTTATCATAATGAGTCTGTGAGATATCCTTAATATTTCAATCTCATCAACAAAAACAATTTGCCATACACAGTAAAGTGAATAAATATATGAATATTAGCAAAATTGATTTTGTAAATTATTTATTATCATTAGTACAGGTTCGTGGATTTTTTACTGTATTATGTATCTAAGTAGAGTAAATTTGCTACAGCTGTATTTAAGCACAGCACAGTTTTCTGTAATTATTTACTTATTCTTTGGTAAAAAATTAAGATTGTTGGAGCTGCCTCAACATCATCATCTTCCCAGCTTTAAAGGGGAAGGAGGTCTGAGTGCAGTGTCTAAAAGCAAATGAGGAAGTTTTGAAGTTAGAGTTTTTTTCCCAGTTCAGAATTTTACATTTCATTGTTGATATTTACAGGGTCCCCAAGGACCTCGTGGTGACAAAGGTGACAATGGTGATCGAGGCGATAGGGGCCAGAAAGGACACAGGGGTTTCACTGGACTTCAAGGCCTTCCTGGCCCTCCTGTAAGTTGTTCTGCTTTTACTATAATTTTATTTGCTCGGTACTTAAATACTGTATCAGAAACATAGTTATTTAAAGTGAAAAAAAAAAAAAAAGCAGCAAACTAGTTACTTTTTTTCCCAGAAGAAGTTTGAGTGGCCTGGTGTCTGTACTTGCTAATATTTTTAATGCAGTTTTAAAATACTGTTGCATGATGAGGTAAACCTGTTGTTGCAAGATGTGTGTTGTCCTATTCTTGTTCCCTTTGCAAGGCCAATCCCTGACAGTCAATGACCTGCCAGCACAAGATGGTAGCAAAAGCTGGTAGTTTCAGATAAGCAACTGTTTGAATTTATTAGAGTCAAGGAATCCAGTGCAAAGTCCCAAAAGGACTGTGAGAGCATCTCTTGCTAATATTTTCAAGAACTTTGTGATTTCATTGTCACTCGAATGGAAATATAATGGAAAACTTGCTTTTTTTGTTTTCTTTTTTTAAACATTTATTCACTGATGCTGTGCAAAAGCTTCAACGTGCAAGGAACAGCAAGTTCAGGAAGTTTCAACATGCAGGAACAGCAGCAACAATAAGACCCTAACACCCAAATTACCTTTTTACTGAGTGATAGCACTGTCATTTACTCTCTCGTAAGCCACTCTGATAATAAATACCTCGAAACCATGGCTTTTCTAGAGAAACAGCTTTACAGCCAAGAACCAGTAAATTTTATTAAGTTACTAAGGGATTAAGATAAAGTACCATCTATTGTTTATGTACATTTTAATGCTATTCATACTAAATTGTGTCTATCACACACTAATGCCTAAACACTAAAGTAATATGCTCTAAATGGCTCAATGATGTGATAATCTCTTCTATTTAGGGTCCAATTGGTGAACAGGGCAGTCCTGGCATTCCAGGCCCATTTGGTCCTCGGGTGAGTATAACTTTTAAGGTTTTTCTTGCTTGGGGTTTGGTTTTTTTTCTTTGCTCAGATGTCTATTTCTGCATCGCTTTTATTTTATTGACTTTGGTATCATATGGTGATTATCCTAATATCTTTTATATAAGGTGATTTTTAAAAGTTTGGTAATAGGCACAAGTAATCAGATTGCTTCCTGAGAAGATATTGCTTATAATAGGCTGTTTTGTAAAACTTTATTATTACATGGTAATATACATTCCATCTGTCTCCTATATTTTCCAGGGTCCTCCAGGTCCAGTTGGTCCTTCTGGAAAAGATGGAAGTCCTGGTCCACTCGGGCCAATTGGGCCTCCTGGTGTTAGAGGGACTGTGGGAGAAGCTGGACCTGAGGTAAATTGATGGGAATATGGGGTGAAAATGTTATCTTCAAATAATCAGATTCTTTTTTACAGCCCATCACATTTTTTTCTTGAATATCTATGAGCTCAAGACAAATGATAAAATGTGATAGTTTCTCCAACAAACATCCACTACTACATTCATTCACTACTGATGAAAACTGCTTTGACCACTTTGGAAAGAGTCCTAAACCTCGCTGAATGCCCCAGGCATATTCCATGTGTACCAATTCAAAATACTCAGAAAAGGGTAGTTAAACTATTTGAAAGAAGAGAAATTTAAAAAATAGAGGAATTCAAGAAAAGAGTAATCTGGGTGGTCATGTGGAGAATTCAAAAATTGATATTTCTTATTTTGTGGAAAAGGTAGAACAAAATAATGGGCAAGAAAGGAAAGGCAGTTTTTGCTGAATTTGTGTCTGGTAAGACATTGTATTTCCTGTGTTTATCATGAGCTAATATTCTGCCCATTTCATTTGAATTTCTGCTAATTATCAGTATCTCCACTTCTGCTCAGACATCAGGACCTGTATGAAAAGTCTATGGCAGAGCATAAGAATATAATATGACTCTGTGTAATGAAACCGTGCAAGAAATATCACATTCCAGTGTCTTTAGTTTTGGTTTCCATGGGGGCTTGCATGCTGCTGTAAGTTGGAACCAAAAAGCAAGAAATAAAAGTTGAGACTTTACTTTTCAGACACCATATGTGTTATCTTGGATGTGTGCTCTGTATGTGCATTTGGAGCACTAGCTGTGAGTTCTGAAGTAAGGACTCTCAAAGAAAAGGCCAGTTCTGATCCACCACCTGGTGCACCAGAACATCAAAATTCACCTGGAGGTACATTGCAGACTTTGTGCTGCCAGAGAAGAGCTGGCAGGGTGAGATATGTTTATTAACAGATAACTTCTCACATGTCCCAGTTCAAGGTGACAGAAGGAACCTCACAATCCACCATTTAGGAAAATTTACTCGGTCAGGAAAACACCTGCTCTTCCAACTAAGGATGATGTAGATTCTGTCCTACAGAAAGAGTTCTGTGGTCAGCACTGTGCTGGATAAGTATAAAGATGTTTCTAGTGCCCAAATTTTCCACGCAGGAAAATGATCCTGAGGCAACTTAGGGGAAGCAGGAATTTTAAGAAATAAAATTGTTAGGCAGGGATCTGAACAAGGAGGTACAGATGGTTTAACAAAGGGAATGAAGGCATTCCTCAGTGACTTTTTCCAGCTGTTAAATTTAAAATCAGGAGTAAGAAAAAGTTGAACAAGGCATTAAGGCAATCAGAGAAGACATGAAGCAGAGCGAATAAATATCTCATGGCATATCCCTGTTCTTTGAAAGGTGAATTAGTTTTATCTGAATTATTCCCTGTGCTTTAGAGTGACTGGCCTCAAAGTTGGTTTTTTTTGGTTTTTGTTTTTTTTTTGGTGGCAGGCTTTGCTGTCATTTGGCCTAGTATTTACTCTACTGGACCTCTGTTGCCTTTTTGTTTTGATCCCTAGGGCCCACCAGGTGAGCCTGGTCCTCCTGGCCCTCCAGGGCCTCCTGGCCACCTCACCGCTGCCATCGGTGACATCATGGGACACTATGACGACGCCATGGCGGATCCCCTACCAGAGTTCACCGAAGATGAAGCAGCCCCTGACGACCACAACAAAACAGACCCAGGAGTCCACGCCACGCTGAAGTCCCTGAGCAGCCAGATCGAGACCATGCGCAGCCCCGACGGCTCCAAGAAACACCCGGCGCGCACCTGTGACGACCTGAAGCTGTGCCACCCCTCCAAGAGGAGCGGTGCGTGCTCACACCTCTGCTCCGTGCCCTGGGAGCCTGTCCAGCTCCTCACTGGCCTGCTTTGCACTGCTGCAGCATATTTCTGCTTATGCCTTCCCAGTTGTTTAAAAAAAAAAAATCTTTGTCGTGTAACAGAGCCACGTTTTATGTTCTTTGTAGGTGAATATTGGATTGATCCTAACCAAGGATGTGTTGAAGATGCTATAAAAGTGTACTGCAACATGGAAACTGGGGAGACCTGCATTTCTGCCAACCCATCTACTGTGCCCCGCAAAACATGGTGGGCCAGCAAGTCCTCTGACTTAAAGCCTGTTTGGTATGGCCTTGATATGAACAGGGGATCTCAGGTAAATAAATACAGTCACTGTTAAGAATTGGCTTCTGTGAAACTTGTTGCCTTGTGGTTTGGAACTTCATCTGTAGCAGATTCTGCTATAGTCAGAGCATTATACTTGTTGATTGACTGGTTTATAGTCAATTGATTGTTAGGACCATATAATAAATGATTGGCTGAAGCAGACCAAACAAAAACATCAGCTTCTCTATCAGTCTTTTACTAAATCTCTATCTTGTGCTTAAACAACTGTACTTCTACCCTAATACCCTAATAATCCAGATCCCTGCTGTTTTAATTGGATTCTAATCTTCCTTTCAGAAAACTCTATATTGCTAAAAATTATGAAACTTACTTTATACATTTGTTTTTGAATGAAAGTATGATAGTTATCGTATGTATTAGGTTGATCCATGATGAATCCAGTCTATAGGCAGAAAAAATTTCACTTGCCTTTCTACTGGGTTCTTCCTCTATGGTAACTTCTAAAATTAGGCATAATGATCCTGACAAAGGATCAAAGTATATAATTTATTAACTAGTTTTTGCCATTTTTATTCCTAGCTTATCAAAAATACAGAGAATATCTTCAAATATTATTTCATAGAGCATTATTATCTTTAAGTATTTGGTGTGTAAAAAATAATGCTGTTATCAACTGGATTACTGAAAACAGTTCAGAACTTTAACAGCTGAGAACAGATGTGGTATTGACTGCTTTTTAGAGAGGCTTTCACTTATTTCTGAATTCAAGAAGTCTTCCCATGACCCAACACATCTCAGTTGATGTTTAGCTGCCTGCAGAGCTAGACAGAGGAGTTCGTAAGGCAGATGCTCTTTGGGGGAACAATTTGTCTTCAGGAATACTAAAAAAGGATATTTCAGTATTTTTGAAACACTGTCAGATTTAGTAACTAATAGTCTGAGCTATGTAATAGTCAAGTGCACTCCTTGTGGAGTCTAAATAATAAATCTGTTCAAGATTACTAAACAGAGATATCACACTTTATACATTGCGACAGTACCAGTGAATAAGATTTTCTCTTCACCAATTTCAGTGAAATATATAAATTTTTAGACATTTTTGACTGCTGTTTTTTATGTTGCAATGATTCATAAAACATGAATAAAGCAGAACCTGCATGGACAGGGAAAAAAAAACCTCAGGAATTTTAGAATTTCTTTTACTGATAGAAAAATTGCTTGTTTTTTATAGAAACAGCGACACTTCTTGAAACATTTTTCAAACTCCTGTGCCAATTGATTAGTTTATGAGGCCCATAGGCAAATGTGTAGTTATTTTTGTATAGTCAAATTTAGTCTTTGCTACTTCTAAATACAATACAGAAAACAATAAATTGGTGATATATCAGGTGCATTGTAAAAGTTTTCTGTGCTTGATGTTTCTTACCTGCTTCAAGGTTCCTCTAGTATTTCATATATAAGTATTTCATATGTAAGAATCCCTTTTGGAAATGAGGTAGATTTCATTCCAAAGCCTGGCATAACTGTGGAGGCCCAACTTCCTCTGAGTTGTTCGGTTGCAGAGAATTACAATCAAAATTCTCCAAAATTCTCCCTGTTACAGAATGTCTAAATTTCTTTGTCCTCAACTGGCAGCAAATTACAGAAGAGACCACCCTTAGAATTTATGTAATAGGGCTCCTACTAGTCATGTCTGAAAGATGACAATAATGGCAAGATGTTTCTAAATTCACCAACTCTTAATTTCAGTGTCCTGTAAGTTGACCTGTCTCTTTATCTCCAAAGTTTGTGTACGGGGACACAGCTGTCACTCAGATGACATTCCTGCGCCTCCTGTCCAAGGAAGCTTCCCAGAACATCACCTACCTTTGTAGAAACAGTGTTGGGTACATGGATGACCAGACAAAGAACCTGAAAAAAGCTGTGATTCTGAAAGGGGCCAATGACCTGGAGATCAAGGCAGAGGGAAACAGCCGCTTCAGATACACTGTTCTGCACGACAGCTGCTCTGTAAGTTTGGGGGTTTTGCTGGGGAGGAAAAGGACTTTTGTACCTTTTCACTTCTGTCTTGAATTAGGAAAAAAAAGCCCACACAAGGAAGTAATTAAAATGCTGCAGGATTTTATAATGAATTGTAGAAGTTACTGAGTGAACAGGGTTTTTGCTATAATTCTAGCTTCACATAACAGAGTTCACATAACAGTTTAGAGGCTGTTTGAAAATTCCTTCTTAGTGAGCATACGGATATACATATCTTAGCATTTTGCAGTTCCCAGTACTTATTAGCTCTGAGTGGAATCACACAAACTGGTGAGATAACCACAAACTTTTGTCTGTCAGATGAGCAAAAATATTGCAAGCAGTACTGTGGAGGAAACTCACTGGTACTGTGACTGAGCTGGAAAGGAAAACTCTCCCTAAAGTTTCGTGGTGGGCACAGAAACCAGCAAGCAGTAGATTTTTTTATGTTCAAAAGCAGTTTCAGCCAAGACCAACATACTGGCAAATATTCCTGAATCTAGCCTTGCACCTGAAGTAAGTTAAGTACTCTCTGTGCTTTAAAGTAAGCCACAATTACAGCTGATGGCACATATTATTAACACATAGAGAAAAATTTCATAGCATAAGAGAAAAATTAGCTCTGATAGATATACTCATTAGAGACATTTCAAAATAACCCGGGTACAGTGCAGACAGTGTTGTTAGTCAGCAAAGTTGCAGTGACGCCCTCCTGAACAATCAGACAACTGACTCACCACTTGCACTTCAGGCTGGTTTTGGCTAATGAGCTCTGGCCTAATTTTAATTTTTTTTTTCTTCTTTTCCCTCTAGAAACGTAATGGGAATGTGGGCAAGACTGTTTTTGAGTACAGAACGCAGAACGTGGCACGCTTACCCATCATCGATATTGCACCGGTGGACATTGGCAGCACCGACCAGGAATTTGGAATTGAAATTGGGCCAGTTTGCTTTGTGTAAGAGCAAGGGGGGAATATAACCCACTACCCAGCAACAGCAGCAATTAAACATGAACTTAGACTGATTGAAGTTAATCCTGAGACTCTTGAAGTAATGGCTGATACTGGATCAGCATTGTATATACAGCTCTTTCTAAATGCCCGGCCTCCTTTTGAATATTTATTTTACTTACAAACCTTCCGTTTTCAATGATTGAAACCAACTTTTTAGTACCATTTTAAGAGGATTGATGACCACCTTCTAAAAGTAATATGAATCATTTTCCTCGGTTTTGTTTCAAATTATTTTGACATTTCCAGGTATTCAAAATAGATAGGTTTAATGTGGAACTATGTAAAGCTCTAATGATTATTTCTTTTGCTTTGATGTGTACTGAATAACAGAAAAGTAGAGCACTTTTGTGAACCTTTGGCTATAATTCAATCATACCTACTCCCTCTACCCCAGTTTGTGTTCCTGTGGTTGCCATTCACAGAAATCTGTGTCTTTTGTAGAAGAAAATCTCTTCAGACAAGACCATCTTAATTTGGCATTGTTTTTCTTGCACTTTTCTATGTAAGTCTGCTTGGAAGAGTGATCCGTAGCCATGGTTAATTTATGAAGTAAAAACATTACTGGGGTAAATATGAGTTTTCAGTAGGGGTGTCCCATATCTTAACTTTTATGGCTAGATTTCACTTCTCACGATGTATCTGTGTAATTCCATTAAATTATCCTTAATCTTCAAAATGCGTCTTAAACCCAATACTTGTTGATTTTCCAATATTTGCCCATCTAAGAAGCCATTACATATCAAATTATACAGATGTCTTATATATGGTGCCAATTTCTGTGTGTTGCAGACCATTCATATGTATGCCAGACCAATTGCTAATAAAGAAAGTTTAGAAATTCCTTGGTTTTAGCTGACATCCAGACATGCATCACCAGTAATTTGACTTACTGGCCTTGAGTTGTCAAGGCAGGAAAGTTCCATCGTTTCTTAGCATGAGCTACCTCATCTCTGGAAGTTGGGATGCAATTAATATTCCTGGTTTTATTTTAGATATTAAAAGGTGCTATGCTTCTGTTGTTATTTCAAGATAGGAGATAGGCAGGGCAAAAAAAAGCAACAAAGTGATGGTGCTAAATGACTTTCTAGAAGGCTGATGAAATAAAGATGCCTACTGTCAATGTCATGCTCAGAGCTTAGCTGTTAGGCTTACAGTGTTTGAGAGAACAATGTTACAGTGCATTTATTTGTTGGTCATTCAGTATATAGAATGTTTTGTACCTCCAACATGCTTTATTTTGTAAAGTATGTGGGTACAAACTTAGGGTTTTTGTTTCTTTACTGCATCTGTGCTCTCCACGTTTTTCGTTTGTTCCTTTAAAAAAAAAAAATAAACAGCTGGGGCTCTCCCTAAAGAAAGTCATGCACATAGCTTTTTTCATGTATCTTTGCAAAGCATTTAATTAAATACATGCTTCTCGCTATGTAAGTGGTTTCCTTTTTGTAAAACTCCTTCCAGTGTGTTCATTCCATATCAGTTCATTCCCAGGAAATTAAAAATAGAAGTATTTAATTGTTGTTTGGTTACTGTTTGCATAAATCATTTGCAAGGCATTGTGAAATATTTTGAAGATAGGAGTATTTGTAAAGCACCTTCTGTGTCAGTTTTTCAAGTAGGTGTCAGTGTATGAAGGAAATCAGCAGGCCTAAAAAAGCTGCCTAAATAATATTGTTTGAGATTCCAGAGAGAGTTTTTATTCAAGAACTAAATGTGATTTGGCCAATTCCAATTTGGCCATAGTGGCAATGGGAGTTAACACTGAAAGGAGACAAGCCATAAAGCTGCATTTGTAGCGAAGCAGGCAAGAATTTCCCTTCCTTTCTCCCTTCTGAGGGGGCAGAGGCTTTGCAGGTTTCCAGCTTGTCCAAATGCATGTCCCTGCAGGAGAGGCAAGGACTGGGAAGTTGACAGGTTTATGCTGATGTTATTTGTTTGTTTTTACTGCCCATGCAGGAACTTTATGGTTTCTTTCTTACTGGCATGAAATAATTTCTATAAAAATGTGACTCAGGGGTGAACTTACCATGCTGGCTCCTAGAGAAGTTTTAGATAACATTAATTTCAAGCTGCAGTGTAAAGGCTTGCTGCAGTATGTTAAAGCAAAGGTGGCTGTGGTCATATCTCTACACACATTCATCCATAAGCACAAAATGAATAACAGTTGGAGGACAGGTTTATGTTTGGAATTTAGTTTTGATCTCTAATTTTAATCAATAGAGTATTATAATCCATGTTTGGTATAAATAGTTTGTAAGGATTGTTGAAGGAGAAGAGTATTTGATTGTGAAAAATACCTTTTCTTTTCAAGTCTCCCTTTGCATCTCTATCACCATATGAAGTGTGCAGTATTTCCTCAGCCAGGTGCCTTGAGCACTGGAAAAGAGCTGTAACTAGAGAGCCATCTGAGGTAATATTCTGTAAAAACCAGGGCTGGAGAACCACTAAAGAAAATTCTGCTTTGAAGTGCAAGCTCTCGGGTAGTTAACTGAGGAGGTCTGTAATGTAAGTGGCTGGACATGCTTTTCTCTTCTCTTGACTGTTTAGAGCATACATAGATATTGCACCTCTTTCCCTGTTTATCAATTCCTCAAAGTATTGTAAAATCATATTAGGAAGGAAAAAACCAAAAAGTGTGTGTGTGGGCGGGCATTTTCTTATCCAGGCACCATGGCATAGCCTCATGTAAACACAGCTTTCATTTCGTGAACCTAGAATGAATGAGCTAATAATTTGTAATTTATGAAGTAGCATTAAGTGAATGTCAGCTGGAACATTTAGTGAAGTTCTGTCTTAGTGACAAATACTTTCAAAGATGGTAGAAAAAAGGCCCTTCAGGGTGATAAAAATAATAGTGTGATTACAGTAATACAGTATCAGACACTGCATTTAAATTAAATTTGAGGTACAAGAGTTGGTTCTGTTTTCTGTAACTGACCTGTCCTCAGGGAGAAACAAACTCCAGAACTGCCAGCATTGACAGAAACCTTCTCTTAGTTTCTCAAAAGCAGTACTACAATATTTGTTTGGCAACAATTCATTAAAAGCTCATCTAGAAATTAAATTCCCAAACTCCTTCCTTGCAGCTATGATAAATAATCAGTTCTAAATCTTCAGCACTAAAGAGGTTCTGTAGAGCACCAGCACTACTACATGCAGTAGAAGAATGTACCAAACAACATAGAAATCTAACAAAGAAAATGTTATGGCATTACAGCTAGAAACAACACAGCCAAAGCCCACAGAACAGCAAGAAAATGGAAGATTTTTCTTCTCTGTAGAGGCAAGTAAAGAGTCTAAAAACAATTTAAGAGCAAAAAGCACTATTTTTGTTATTGTTGTAGAATATTGTTGTAAGAGTCCCTATGGCTTTCTTTTATTTCCTATAACTGCCTGACATTGAGCACAGTAATTGAGCTGGTAGACACTCACACAATCTATGGATGTTTTAATTACTTTTTCAGGAAATACTCACTACACTGAGGGTTTAATACTCACTGGGCAGTTTTTTCTCACTGAGAGAGGATTCCAGAAAGAGTTAAACATTTGCAAAAGTAAAAGCAAAACTATATGGAAATGTAGAAATGCTAATGAAGGAAAAAAGATTCCCTGCAAGTATGCAAATATCATAGAGAAAACAAGGTAAAAATTAGAGCATTAGATGGTTTCAAAAATTATGACAAAAGCTAAAACTAAATCAGCAGTTCACTAGCTGAAACAGAAATGCCTTAGAAGCTATGGACCCATAGGCAAATTTTATTGTGAATTTGCTGCTCATTCCTATGAGGCAATATCTTCAGGATCAGTAAAAGACGAAAAGAACAGTTTATGCTTTTTCTAAAAGCCAGAGGAGAAAGGGCACAATATGAGAGCCAATGGCCTGTGCAGAGCTCAGGAAAACTTGAGCAGAGTGGTGGAAATATTTAAACTGAAAAGTTTTATGGTATTGCAGAATATGAGAGAGCTGATCCGTCTACTATGGCCTTGTCATTGCATGTTTTATCCTTTCCTGGGAGAAGGTCTGGAAAAGTACAAATATATCAGGCAACACTAGTTTGAGCAGGATGCTGAAGAGTCCATTTTTGATTCCCTCTCCCATACTTATTTTGTGCACGTTCTCATTTCCTTGCTGGTAGAGTTAGAAGCCATCATTCTATAAGCTCTGGCTTAAGTATCAGAGAGTGGTGCACTATCAAATGTTTATATTGCAAAATTAGTAATTAATTCCTTGATTGAGATATTACTGCCCATCCTCCAGAAAAGGCTGCAGCCTTATTTAGGAAAAAAAAAAAAAAGAAAAAATAAACAACCAAGCAAGTTCACATCATCACAGAACAGCTTTTTGGCCTCAGTCAGCTGAATGAAAAAATCTGATACCAACCCAACCAAGTATACAAAAGAAAATAACTACAATTCTAGAGATTCAGTGAAATGTTTTGGCGTGGTATGATCTTCCCTGCCACAAAGAAACATGACAATGACAGAAGATGGTGATGACTGCACGAGCCATCACTGTAAATCAGGAACCTTTTCCCTCTAGGAACAAGCTCTGTGACTCAACACAAAAATCAGAGAAAGTCTGAGCATTCCCTTCTGCCATATTGCTGGGGTTTAACCCAGACCCTAAACATCAGATAGACATTTGCTTACTCCTCACCCCCCTCAGTGGAGCAGGGAGGAGAATTGGGGGGGGATAAAAAATATATGATTAATTGGATGATAGAAAATGAAAAGAAAATAATGATAATAACAAAAGAATTCAAATATACAAAACAATTACGTAGAATGCAGCTGTTCACAACCCAGTGACCTATACCAGCCAATTCCTGAGCAGTGGCCCCTGGCCAGCTTCCACCACAGATTTATGTGCTGAGGATGACTCCATCTGGTCTGGAATGTCCCTTGGATCAGCTGAGATCAGCTGTCCTGGCTGTGTCCCCTCCCAGCTCCTGCTGCTGCCCCATCCTCCTCGCTGGCAGGGCAACATGAGAAGTTAACAAGGCCTTCAGGTAAGCACTGCTCAGCAACAGCATCAGCCTGTTAGCAGCAAGATTTCCATCCCAAATCCAAAGACAATACTGGGAAGAAAATTAACTTTGTTGCAGATGACATATATGACAGCCGTTTCCTGCTAGGAATTTTGATCCCTGCTTTAGAGATGCACCCAAAGTGAAAAGAGGAGTGAGCAGGCTTTTCCAGGTACCTTGGACGTGTTATAACAAATATAGTGAAGCTGAAATGCAAGTTACAATAGGAATATTCACAAAAACCCACAGAAAGCACATCTCCACTGCCTCCAGATGTGACCTTCCAATGACTGCCTTCTCAGTGGATGTGGACTCAACAACAAAACTTAAACTTTAATTCAGAGATGTCCATGGCTAAGGGGTATACTGAAAGGAGAGAAAGTTTGGATAAGCACAGCTTTGCCAGATAGAACTTCAGGATTAAAAATAGAAAAAATCCAGAAGATCAGTGGCTTTCTCAGAAGGAGTCAGCTCAAGCAAGAGGGGCTGCTGTGATGGGGAAGCAGCAGTGTGGGTTACAGTCAGTCTTTCAAGACAACACTCTAGGGTGAAGGTATTGCAGGATGAAGAGCAGTTGGCAAGACAAGACCCGCCAGGATTTTGTTCTGGTGGACTTCATCCATCCTGGAAGAGCAATCTCTCCCTGTAGTGTGAGCTGCTTTTTGCTTCCTCCCAGTAAACAGGTAGGCAAAAACATAGAAAGCATCTCTTCATCTCCCAAATCCTAAAACCTGAAAAATGTCTTTCTCTTCTAGTACTTTAAACAGATGTGTCTACAGATTTTCTTTAACATCATGACAAGATATAGTTGAGGACATATGATTACAAGCACACGTTGAATAAAAATATTAGATCATGATAAAAAAAATTCATACACTACTGTAGCTTAACATTTTTGCAACGTTCTTTATCTCATTACCTTTCCAGAAGACAGGCACTTGTTTTAAATATTGAGTTTGCCAGACCCAGCTTCTTTTCTGGTGCAAAGAACTGGATATGATTTTTCTTTGAACCATCAGGCTTTTGTTCTTGGCTGAAATGAGTATGAAATCTGTACTAAGAAACATATTCTAATTTAATGACTACAATAACTCTGTCTTATTGCTATAAATAATAACCAGTTCTCCAAAATAATACTTCTACCAGTCTGTATGAATAATGTGCACCTGACAAGGAACACTGGACCTTAGATTTTCCTAGTGATGCTATCAGGACAGCCATAGCATGGCAAAGCACATGTTGGGAAGAACTTTCTCCTTCACTAATTCAAAATTCTTGTAGACAGCTCTTGCTCTGGGTTACTGCCTACAAATAGAGGCTTAATGCTATTTAGCTGAAACCACAACAAAAGAAGGGTTGCAAATTACACCCAAAGCTGATTTGTTTTAGGAGGGGAAGTTATAGACAATTTTCCAGCTTCCAGAAGAAATTCCTAGCAGCTGCTCAAATCCATCATGAGCCCACTCTAAGTGCTGCTTTACCCTGGCCTGGCTTTAGGTGCCAAATTACTGCTGGGAAAGGGGCTTGAGGAGGGGTTTAAAGCAGCTGCCATCCATGGTAGCCATGCAGAAGCTTTGCCTGTCTCCCAGAGGAAGCTGAGGGTGTAACCACTGAGTTACACGTGTTTACAATTTGTTTGCAATTAGGGCCTAATCAGGTAGCAAAGCTTTTCTCTTAGACAAGGGTTGGCTGGATTGTTGTCATGTTCTAGGGGTTTTTACCCGTAATTTTTGTCAAAAAAAAAAAAAAAAAAAGAAATGGGATGTTGCAGTAGTCCCCGTGCCACAGACAATAGGAAATCCACATTCACTGGAAGAAAGGCTGTGGTGTCCTACAAAAGAGCTCCACCCTGAGATGATAACTTGCAGCTAACTGGAAAGGTGAAGTTCCAAGGTAATATTAAAGCCTAAATTAGTAATATTTAAAAGTCATTGATATGCTCTGAAAAACTCCCTGAGGAAGGGCTTTTTCCTCTTGTTTCTTTTCTTGTCTCAGAGAGCCATGGGAGTATGGTGCTGTGAAGTAAATGAGATCAGCTGGTGTAACAGAATGAGAAGCTGTAGATCAGATTCAGAGATTTCTTGTATCGGTCTTATTACTGTGTGGGCAACTTCTTTTCTCCAAGACACCTTGAAACTTAAATTCTTGAAAACAGGTGTTGGTGTTTTCATCTAGACCATTTTATACTGAGCAGTTCTGGAGGCTTAAAATGTAAGGCAAACAGGGAATTCATGGCTTCAGCCCTCTCTGGGTCAGAGGCTTTGTTCAACCCACAGTTTTGGATTTATGCACTTCAGTTTTAGACTAACTGTGAAGAAAAGTTTACATTTTTATCTGTTTTTCCCTCTGTGGAGGCAAGTACAAAATTTAAAGATTACTTAAGAGCAAAAAACTTTGATTTTTTTTTTTCCTACTGTAGGGTGAGATCCCCTAGGTTTCTTTGCTCCCCTGTAGCTGCCTGAAACTGAGAATAGTAGCTATTAGACTCATAATCTATGGATATTTTAATTAATTTTTCAGGAAGTTGAGGCTATACTGGAGGCTTAGTATTCACAAGGCAGTTGGTCTTGCCGAGAGAGGGTTCCAGGAATACAGAGAGTAAAACAGTTGCAAAAGGAAAGGTTAAACGAAATTAAAATGTAGAAATGTTAATGAAGGAAAAAAAGATTCCCTGCAAGTGTGCAAATACCGTAGAAAAAACAAAGTAAAAATGATAGTTAGACAATGTAGATATTATAGTTTAAAAAACCATAACAGAAGGTGACAATCAGCAATTCAATGGCTGAAATAGAAAATGTCAGAGAAACTGGGAATCCATAGATGTTGTTGTCCAAATGGTTTGTTTATGCTAGAAAGAAATACACAGTCTTGGATTATTGTGTCCAGAGCATCACAGTTTGCTTTCTGGGAATTTAAAGATTTTCTTGAAGGATGTGATTTCAGTCAGGTGCTGAAGAGCTCGGAATATCCACGAGGAGCCTGTTTGGGCAGAATTGCTACCTGAATACCAGAAAATTTAGACTGTTTTTAGCTTGCCTATTTTAGCTGCTGTCATGTTATTCAGAAATTCAGCCAGTGTTACAATCAGAGATAATAATTCTTAATGCATGAAATAGATATGAAAGAAAGATGAAGACTGTGATGAATTACAGCTGAGAATCACCTGTGTTAAACCCTGCCCCAAGGGAGAATGAGTGTGCTCAAAGGGAACTCCTTGAACAGCAGACCAGATTTCTTGTCACTCCTGTGAGGAACTGGACAATGTCTTTAGGAAGAGTAAAAGAAATCTGCTTTTTTCCACAAGCCAAAGAAGAGAACACTGGGTGAGGAATGAGTCACACGTGCTTATAATTTGTTTGCAAGTAGGATCTAATTAGATAGCAAAGCCCTTCTGTTGGAGAAGGGTTTGATGGATTTGTGACGTCTTTTGGAGTGTTTTAAACATAATCTCAATAAAAAAAGTGTAGAAAGGAAATGTTTAAATAGTCCCCATGCCAAGGACTCAAACAGAAGAAAAAGCTCTGGTGTTCTGCAAATGAGCTGCACCTTCAGGTGATGATCTGTAAGTAAGTGGAAAGGTGAAGTTTCAAGGCAATATTGAAACTTAAATCAGCGATGCTTTGTGCTCTTGGCAAATTTTGTGGCAAGGCTTTGGTTTTTTTGCATCTTTGGGGTTTTTTTGATAGGCTGGATTTTTTTGTTGGGTCTTTTTGGGCTTTTTTTGAGAAGCTTTTTTTTTTTTTTTAATTTTGTTGGGGTGTTCTTTTTCCATTTGTGGTTGTTATTGTTGTTTTTTTCTTGTTTTGCCCAAATAGTAATATGGTGATATTAAATTACAGATGTATGGCAGCCATGGTAGCCTAATAAATGACACACTGAAAAGATTAAGGTTTTCATATCACATAAATATTTTGTGGTGGTCTTGGCTATTTCTTTGTATTTTCTACAAATGTTCCAGAAAATCAACTTTCATTAGTAGACATTATTAACAGAAGACTTGATGAATGTGTATGCTTTAGAAAATGGTCCCCAAAGCTTGGGTTTTAAGGTTGAGTCATTGTTCCCAGCCCCAGCAGCACTGGAGATGGCAAAGGCTGTTTTCTTCTGTCATGAGGATTAAGAACAGGTGTTTCCAATGCATTTTTCTTACTAGCCAACATTCTTACCAGCTGCTTCTGTAAAACTCCACTCAAAGGCTTCCTACCATGTCAGATTAATATTATTATGTACGTGTAACTCATATTTTCCATAAATGATAGTTTATTTTCACCATTAAATGAGGAGGTTTCCTGCAAGAGCCAGTACTTTTTATGAATTTTTGGCACTGTTCTTATATGCTGCATTAATTATAGTTATGCCTGTGCTGACACTGCATTTGTGCTTTTAGGGCCTCCCCAGAGCCTCACTGTTTTCCTTCTGTGTGAGCCTGTCCAAATTTGCAATGCCAAAGCAGGGCAGTCCCAAATCTGATGATATTTCTTAAAAAACAGCATTTCTTTGCTCATTTATCCTGCTTGGGCTAATCAGAAAATATTCTCTGAAGGTGCATAATCCATATTGTCAATAAGAATTTTTAAGAATCAGATTTCTTTTTTTTAATCCCTAATTTTGTCATCTGACCTTGTTGTAGAGTGTCTTTAATGACCCTGGGCTGTGGACCAATGTGTGGTTGTGCAATCACGATGTGGGAGCAGGCTCTGGACCTTGCTCCGTGGGAAAGGCTGAGTGACATCTTTCAGCATTTAACTGTGGGAGAGCTTTCCTGGCCCAGGCTCCTTGGTGCTGTTTAGTTCCTTTTTCTGGCCTCAAGGCTAGGAACTGCCAAACTACTGCTGCTCCTTAAATGTTACTGTGGTAACTTGCTCCTTAAATTTTCACTAAGATCTGGGGATGATTGAGTTGTACAGCTCCATTGGCCATAAAAAACGCCAAGATTTTCAAACTGTCAGCTTTGCCAAGCTGCTGCTGCTTCTGGCCTTAAGCCCTTTATTTAAGCTGCCCCCTGTGAAAGTCTGTGACTGCCTGGTTATTCACACTGAGGCAAATGTCTCAGAGGAGGGAAGGTTAACATCTTCTGTTTCCTCCAAACTGACCTGCCTTGGTGCATGGGTCCTGCTTTGGATGTTGCTGTCACATCTGAATCTCTGCTGATAGACCAAGCTCACTGTGCTTGCAGATGTGAGCCACTGAATGGAGTAAAAAAAGCAAGAAAGCCAAAATTTCATGCTAGTAAACCATAAACTGCATCCCTTAGGATTATCAGGGCTTCCTACAGAGGAACTGATCTTTGAAAAATCATGGTGGTACCAGAGTTGTGTCCTGCCTTGTTCATTTGTTTGAATGAAGGTACAAATAGTAAAATTAAAAAGGAAGTCAGTTTTATGAAACAACAAGAAATTTTATTAAGATATTTTATTATGTGTCTCTGTAAGGAATAGACCAACAACCATATAAAAGCTTACAAAGATGGTTAACCTTCAACACTATAAATGTGTTAACGTGACAGAAGAAATTCACAATTTTGCATCTTTATTGACTTTTACAGAGTGAAGGGAGAAAATTCTCAACTATGACATGCCGATGACAATCTTTGACAGGAGACATTTACAATTGCTTTAAATCCTTTACCTTTTTGGTTTTTTGAGCAAGTCAATAACCCTGACTTGCAGAGTTAGGAGTGAAAAATACATTAGCACCATCATATTAGTCTTTTACACTTCCCTAATTTTAGTGGTCTTGACCAGCAATGACAGGAAAGTAGAGAAGCACCTTTGACAACAGAATACAATCCAACAATAAAATTATGGTGACTATTGACATTAAGGTATTAAACTCTTAAGAGAAACTGTACCTTTCACAGCTAATCAGTACAGAAATAGACAATTTTGTACCAAATGAATCCACAGAATTGACCACTGGGTCCAATGCATTTTGATTGATTGATTTTTGGTTTGATTCATCAGACACATCCCAGTTTCTGTCCATGTTGAGGTAGTTGAAACAGGGAGGTCGTTCTAGCTTTATGGACTGCATCTTGGAAAGAAGGGTAAACTTTGGTACTGGGAGCAATCAGTGCTTTGGAAATTGGCTAACATTCAACTAATAGAACACAGTGTTGTTTTATTAAGTGTTGAAGTTTTTATTATAGCACCACGGAGACATGTTTTGAAGATGGAATTTGGTAAAAAAAATAGAGCAAAAAAAAGCATTTTTACTGTATTTTGTGTAAAAGCAAAAAAAAAAAAAAAAAAAAAAAGACCCTTGATATCAAATTGATTTTTCCCCCAGAAATTTTGTTAATAAATAACTGGGATGCAGATGGGCACCTGTACTAGCTGACAAGGCTGAAACAAAGGAGCACAGTTGGAGTGTGAATCTGTTTGCTGGGGTTTCAGAAAAAGCGGGCTCTTTGATTTATAAGAAGCAGACTGGGCCAATGTCCACGCCAAATTCCTGATCAGGACCACCAATATCTAATGGTGCAATATCAACCAGCGGCAACCTCATTGTCTTGCGCGTCCTGTATTCGAAAACTGTTTTACCCCACTCACCAGTGTGTTTCTGTGGAGTTAAAGAGAAAAGAAAAAAATGTTAGACAGTTTTTAATTTTCATTTTAGTGCTGGCCTGTGTGGCAGTCATCCCACAGGTTATCAGATTTCCTATTTCTGTAATAACAAACCCTCTCAAACTGCCATCCCTGTGGAAATGACCCCAGGAGGGGAACTTGTGGACAGTTAGTGTTGTCCATTTGTTACTGAAAAGGCTGCAGGTGCTGTCAGACCAGCTCCTCTCCAGGACTTTCTGCTGCACTGACAAGGTGCAGGGAAGCAGTGCTGGATCTATAAAATGACAGTGTTTGCCCCTTCCCATAACCAGAGCCCATGGCTTCAACCAGCTAGCCTTGGTTTGGTATGACTAGTTTTAGACTTGAGAGGAGATGGATCAAAACTTGATGACTGTGACTCCCTGGCATTGACTGTAAAGCAAGGAGATACCTGTAAAGCACAGATTTCAATGGAAGTGCACCTCACTTCTGGTGTACAGACTCTAGGCTCCCCCTACTAGCTGAACTGTGTCCTTTCCAGGCCATGCAAAGCTCGCTCTTCCTTTATTATGAGTCTAGTCCTCTAGAGGGAATTATTTATTAACTATAGCACTAAATTCCTGTTTACTTACAGTGCAGCCATCTTCCAGAACAGCATATGTGTATTTGCTGTTTCCTTCAGCCTTGATCTCACTTTCTGTAGAGCTCATGAGTTTCAGAGCTTTTTTGACATTGCCGCTGTCGTGGTCCATGTAGGCGATGCTGTTCTTGCAGTGGTAGGTGATGTTCTGGGAGGCACGGCTGGAGAGGATGCGCAGGAAGGCCAGCTGAACTTCAGAGACATCCTCTGGGAGCTCAGGATCCCCATAACTGAACTGCAGAGTACCAACACAGACAAGAGTGTTTGTTCAATCATGTCTAAGGTCAGTCACCATCATGATTTTTTTACATACTAATGGTCTCATTCAGTTTAATTTCAGAAATAGGTTTTAGGATGCTGTGATGCACAATCTGGGCTGTTAACTGTGCCCATTTCTCACCTGGAAGCCTCCATTCATAGACTCTCCAAACCAAACGTGTTTCTTCCCACTGTTTGCACTGGTCCACCAGTTTTTCTTTGGCACAGTCCTGGGGTTAGCATTGAGGCAGGTCTCACCAGTTTCCATATTGCAGTAGACTTTAATAGCATCCATCTTGCAGCCTTGGTTAGGATCAATCCAGTACTCTCCTAGAGGCAAGGGAAAATGTTAAGTGTTAATATATTTGGAGAGGATCTGACTGCAAGATGGTAAAGCTGATTCCTATGCCAGATTTCTGAGCCAAATCAGGAAACATATTAATTTTGACAGAACAGATGCCACAGAAATAAGATGATATAAAAAGATACTGAGTTCATGTAAATTCTGTAAGGGGACTGAAATTTGAAATAAATTTAGAACTTGTAATGTTTTTTGGTTTTTTTTCCCTAAAATTGTTTAAACACATGTTTACTTCTAAGGAGTGAAGTCAAATAGATGTTCTCTGTAAATGCACAGTTAGTTAATGTTTAAAATTGTTTTTATGTTTATCATCTTTTTCATTACATTTGTTTGGAAAAAAGTCAATTTTTTTATGGAAGATATCCACATTTAAATACTCAAGTTAGAGAAACTGCAAAACCAAAACAATCCCCAAGATCTGGTAGCATTGGTGAAAATAAAATCCAAACTTACCACTCTTGAGCTCGGGATGGCAGAATTTCAGATCTCGGCAGTTACGAGCTGGATTCTTCCGGGAGCCATCAGGACTAATGATGTTTTCAATCTGGTTGTTAATTGATTTCATTGAAGATATGATGTCACCCAGATTGATATCGTTCTCCTTGGGCTCATCTCGATATTCATATCCATAGGAAATTGGACCTTTCTCACCAGCACCCAGGGCAGCTGCACCACCACCACAACATGGACCAGGAGGACCAGAAGGACCAGGAAGACCAGGCTGCCCTGGTGGACCCTAAAAAAATAGTGAACAGGTTAAAAATAAAAGTCTGTGTGGGCCCTGGTCTTAAAAAAAATGAGATTTCTTACACAAATATTTAGTTTCCTTATTCATTAATTAAACACATGTATAAACATCTGTTAGATTTTCCAGGCCTTTATTTTCCTAAAATTGTAGCTTTTTTCCCTTATTTTGTCAAGTTTGACGCTCTTAATGTCTGGGCTTTGAGAAAGAACCCTCTCCACTAAAATCCAGAGAATGACCATTTCCTTGGCTTGAGGAGGTGACTGTGATGGTGACACTTTTGCAGCTGTGGCCTCTCTAGGGCACTCTAGGAAGCCCACTCCATGGCCTCCCAGACCCAAAGGGAGCCTGTGCTCCACAGTGAGGAGGAGATCCTGAAAAGTCACTGATCAGCCGAGACCAGCACAGCACCCAGTGCATCAATAGTTACACTAGACTGCAAACGAGCTGCATGGTTTTGGATTCAGCCTTTGTAGCTAGATACCTCCTATCACAAATCTTGTCCATGAAATCAAGAGTTTCTGAGAGAGATATCTAAAGAGTTGAGCATCCTGTGTTTCATGAATATTCCCAAGGGTTTGCTTGTGTGAGTTTGCACCATTTACTTACGGCAGGGCCGCTTTCGCCTCTGGTGCCACGGGGGCCGGGGGGACCAATTGGACCTGGGTAGCCACTGGTGCCATCTTTTCCAGGTGGCCCAGCTGGCCCTGGGGGACCCTAGAACAAAGAAGAACACAAACGATATGGTCATAGTTTATCAGATAATTCAGAACTACTTTGTGAGGTTTTTAAAATATTTCTGTATGATTTAGCAGGTGTTTTTTCTTTCTTCAGCTGCCATCTTTTAAGATAGCCAATTAAAATTTATGTCTGTATCTATATATATATATATATTTACTAAAAAGTCTAAATTTTGCTTGCAATTAGGCCGAGTAAGGAGTTTTTCTTACCCTTGCACCTGAAGCTCCTGGACCTCCAATTGCACCTTGTGGACCCAGGGGACCCTATGAAAAAAGGAAAAGTCAGTTATACACCTCCTGGTAATATCTTGTAACTAGTTGGATGTGCCTTAGATAAAGACACTCAAAACATCATCAAGATTATACAAAATGCATCCTTATAAAAAGGCTATGTCAGATACTAGAGAATGGTGGCCATTCTTTAATCAGAAAAAAATATTGAATGTTCTCTAATATGTTTTATGTGTTATCCAAAATGCAAGAAAGCCAACTGACACCAGTGAGCTTTGGATGAACTCTTATATTCATAAGGATATGTAGGTTCAGCCAAAATACTGCAGTTTTAATAATATTACCAGTAATGTTATTTAAATAATTCTACAAACATTTATGATTTCAAATACATTTACAGATTTGCTCTATGTGTGCACTGCAAAGCCATTTGTTTAAAAGTTATCAAACATCAAATGAGAATTTGTCGAATAGTTTGGTATTGGTGTCATCTTTGGTATGTTAATTGATTAAGCTTTGGTTTCTTGATTCTCCCTTGTGTATGAGGGTTATTCATAGGTTTTTTTCAGAATAAATCCCTTCTTAAGCCTTTACTGGTTGTAATAATCTATGGCATGCATGCCTATTCTTGTCCTTCAATTCTCTTAGCTATGTTCAAATGGTAATGCATGTTTACAATTCAGTAGTTTACAATATCCTGCCCATTTTGCCCCAGTATTACTTTCTATAAATGGTACATGGCAGAAGAGAGGTATTTGGACTCTTAGTAGCTTTAGTTGTCTGTCTAGGATAGATTTCTAACAGACATAGACTTTCAACCCCTATTTCTCTTTCCTAATTACATCAGGAATACCCTGATTATATTATAAATGAATATTTAAGAAGTTTTTATTGAGGTTTTTATTTATTTTATTGATTGTAGTAAACCCATCTTTACTTCCTAACAGCTTCTTCCAGTTCTTTAATTATGATTATGTCAGGTTGATTCAGGGAACCTGGATTTTGAAACATCTGACAATCAAATTTACATGGATTCCCATCAAATTAGCTAAGGTTAATTAGGTACCTGGGGCCTAAACACAGAAACTAAGATCAGCTGTAATTCCCAACCCAATGCAAAATACTCACGGGAGGACCAGGGAGACCAGGGGTACCAGGAAACCCTCTGTGACCCTTTATGCCATTGCTGCCTCGTTCACCAGGTTCACCTTTATCACCACGAGGACCTTGAGGACCCTGTAAGAGTAGGTTTGCAATGATAGGAGGAGATAAGAGCACTGCCCATATAACAAGAAAAAATGAACGGGTGATATCACAAGTACTTCAGATATGACTTACAGCAGGACCACGAGCACCAGCAGGACCAGTAGAGCCAGGAGGACCAGGTGGACCCTGTAACATGGTAGGAATGAGAAGGTATGAATCACTTGGAACTGCCCAGCCCACCTCTTTATTTCCAGATCAGCTGTATGTTCACAGCCAGCAGGTGTTGGGAAACAAGGGGAAAGCTCCACACATACTAGAATCAGCAAGAATCCTGGCCAGGCCATTTTTGTACCAATGCCAGCCTTTCTCATCTGCCCACAGGCACTGATCTGCCCACAGGCACTGCAGCCCTTCTTCCCTCTCTGTGAGGTGCTCAGTGCTCACTGTGCTGGTGTCAGCACTCCTGAGAAATAACTTGAGGACTTCCAAAGTTACTCCCTTAGTTTAAATAAATAACACATTGCTTGTGCACCACGTGGGATGATATGCTTTTTGGCATCTTACAGAGTACGTGAATTTTGAGCTTAATTTCTCTAAGTTGTCAGAACATAAACTCTGAGATGTCTTTCCCCTGGATATTCTTATAGAACAGGTTCTTGATGTCGAGAAACTCTGATAGTAACAAAAGTATGACTACTCAAAACTTCCTCTCTATTCCTGCATGAAATGGACTTTGCATAGGAAGGATATATAAGTAAGCAGTAACCTATTTATCTTAGTCTTACCTGAAATCCTCTTTCACCAGATTTTCCAGGTGCACCAGCATTACCAGCAGGTCCAGGGTGGCCAGGGGGTCCTGGAGGGCCAGGAGAGCCACTTTCACCACGGTCACCCTGTAGATAGTAAGGGATGTTAAATATCATGTTTTATAGAACTCAATATAAGGAGTATATTCAGTGGAGCACAGGAGGTTCAAGGAACAAATTACAAAGCATATACATGACATATATTGCCATGTACTTCATGTCTCATTTATTGGGCAGTCCAAGGATATTGGTGATTTCTTACTTTGCCTCCTGGGGATCCATCCCGTCCAGGCAAGCCATCAGAGCCAGGGTTTCCCTGCAAAATAGAGTGACACAGTTTGTTCCTAAACTGCATGATGAGTGGGTAATTTGTTTCCCAGTAAGTTTGACCAATGGTCATCAAAGAAAGGGTTTTCAAGAAGGAAGAGCTCTTGGAGGTGGAGTGGCTCCTAAAAGACCTGTATTATTTTGTAGGCAGTGCAGTCTCGTGCTCCAAGTGAGACAGACAATGTCCCCAGGCAGTGAGGGGGATGGCAGGGACAGGAGGCTACACCTCACAGAAGGGCAGAATCTGCCCAGGCCTCTGTGCATCAGGCTCTTGAGAGAGGCCTTGAGAACCTTAAAGCATATTTACTCCCAGAGTCTCCCGTTTGTAACTCACAAGCAAGCAGGGAAATCCCATCCACTCACATCTCTGCCAGGCTCTCCAGGTAAGCCTCTTTGGCCAATAGGACCTTGGGGACCAGGAGCACCCCGTTCTCCTGGGATACCATTGGTGCCTGGTTTGCCATCTTCACCCTGAACAAAAAGGGAAAGGATTCCATTGTAGATAATGTTCTTAGGAGATACCAGGGTGTTTTGCATCTTATTAACTATGCAGGGATTTTGAAAGAGACCTAATGAAGTGCTGGGTTAATGTGGCTTTGCTGGTTGTGAATACACAAAACAAGAGATAAAACCTTGGCCAAACTGGTTTCTTTTCATTGCTGGTAATATTCATGCAAGGCCATTGAATGTTCCTCATTAATTGACAACAAAGAAATAATAAACAGGTATGCCTATTCTTATCTGCCCAAAAACAATGGCCAAAGCAGTTAACCAAAAAATGCTGGTCTATCACTGTATTAGTGATAAAATACAAACCAAGCCTCACACCACCTTTTTTGAAAGGAGGTGAAAGTATTTTTCTCTTTGGGTCATAATATTTAGGCAAGAAACATATTGAGAATTAAGCAAGCATAAACAGCTAGTGGTAGGTGAGACTATGACTTGGATCTTGTACACAGGAGAGGTTACAGCATCCTATTCATGACCCTCCCAAAGTGTGGGAAATGGGTAATATACTCCTAGATATATATGTAATAGAATCTGAAAGACAGCCTTGCATCCCACAGCAGCTGGATATGTTTTAAAGCCTGACCTTATGCATGTAAACACAAATAACTGTAAATTCTCTCCTCTCTGGACTAAAAAGCATTAAACCCCCCCCAACAGCCCCGATACATGACTTTTTGTGTCTCTAAGCTACTTTTATCACTTTTTGCATCTGTATGGTATTTTTAGCAGCGGGGTTAGGGTAGTGTCAGGGTGCAGCTGCCGTGAAGGGCTCTCACCTTGGCCCCTGCCATCCCGGGTGGGCCGCTGGGGCCACGCAGGCCTGGCAGGCCCGTGTTCCCCCGGCCGCCAACGATGCCTTGAGGACCCGGCTCACCTGGTGCCCCCTGTTCGGGAAAAGGTCACTTCAGTCAATGGGAACGTCTTTAACATTCCACAGGTGGCTGCTTGTTCTGGACAGACATAATCCCTGTCTCCTGGTGGAACAGTGAAGGGACACTTACTCTTTCTCCTCGTGCTCCTGGGGGCCCTTTTTCTCCCGGTGCGCCGGGCTCGCCTCTGATTCCAGCAGGTCCTGGACCTCCAGGAGCACCAGAACTACCGGGGGGTCCGGGAGGCCCATCCTTGCCTGCAGGCCCTGCGTTACCAGGGGGACCTGGACTGCCCTAAAAGGAGTTTTAAGAAGGAAAGCGTGAGCTGCACACATGTACTGGCATTGGTCTCATGAAAGCTAGCCAGACCCGAGTCACTGCCTGAAGGCAGATTTAGGGTCCAGCCCCGTGCACCCAAATTTGATCTGGTGTTGTAAGAAAATCCTTTCATGCATCACTTTCACAACTGGTATTTTTTATCCCTGCTGTCTGGACATACACCTGCACATTCTAGATGCCCAGTGCCTGTAATGCATCCAACACAGGGTACACATTCCTTACTCATGGCTCTACCACAGAAATTGGAAACAGAAGCACACCCTTCTGCTTTCTTGAATCACTCCTGCCATATGCCTTTAATATGGTGTCTTGGACATGTGCAGAATGAAATGTCTTTCATTACAATCTTAGCTGAGCCAATGAATGGAAAGAATCGCATTGACCTTAATGGTACGTTAATTAAAATCCTACTTTCTATTCCACACCATAAGGAGTGTAAACTCATTTTTGCAGATTTTTTTCCTGAAGTACAACCATCCTATTCAGAATGTTTTTGTATATTTTAACATATTAATATATGTCTAAATGTATCCACAAAGTAAGACCAAAATAAAAGGGGGATAAACCAACTTACATTGTTACCAGGGGGACCAGGTAGACCACGAGCACCAGGGAAACCAGCAGCACCCTAGAGGAGATCAATACTTTTAGTTGTCATTTTCTGAAGACTGGAAAATAGGAACAAATTGATTTTTACACCCCTGCTGAGTTTAAATTATAGTCATGTTTTGTTTGAAACCTGAATTAAATGTCCTGAAACGGAACAAAAAGTCACTTTTTTTTTTTTTCTGGCAAGGGGAGGTCACATATTATCCTCAAACATGAGCTAATGGGTTTTGAGAAAGTTGGCAAGTGAATATTATAATAGTTGAGAAAAGCCATTGTAGAGTTTTGGGTCATTGTGTCAAAAGGCATTTTGGTACCTTACTTATATTAAAATCAACGTAATCCAGACGACTAAAGACTTCAACATTAATTACTCCTTCTAGAACACTTTAAATATTCTTGAACTTCCAATACCAAAGCCATTGAAGTTCTTATTTTTCATTTACATCACATTTGTTGTAATAAACAGAGGCATTTAGCAGTGACTAAATTGAAGAGATACTCACAGGCCCACCAGGAGATCCACGGTCGCCTTTTATTCCTTGGGGACCAGGTGGACCCTACATGGAAGGAAGCAGAAAAAGCAAATTATTTGATAAAGATTCAAATTATAGGAAGAGTCAAAAAGAGTCAGGCAGTTCATCTCCTTGCCCTTGTGCCCAGCACCCTGAGGCTGAAGAAACCTCACTGTACTAACAAGGAGCAGCAAACACTTACTGGGGCTCCAGGGCCACCCTGGGGACCTGCTGCTCCAGGGGGTCCAGCCTCTCCTCTTAGACCAGGGGGGCCTCTTTCTCCTTTCCCACCAGGTTCCCCGTTTTGGCCCTGTAGAGAAATTATATTGTTATATCACCACTCAAAAAAGCAGATGATGCTGTGACAAGAAATGCTATCCAGATACTCTTCTGAAGGGAATTTAAATATTAAATTAAGTGTGAATGCAGTTGAACTCTACTGCCCTACCAGTGCAGGAGGAGAAGGACAGAGCCATGTTGCCCTGTGTGTGTCTGAGTACAGGAAGAGTAGTGTAGACACTTACTGGGGCTCCAGGGAAGCCAGCAGGTCCAGGAAGACCTTGTTCTCCTCGCTCACCCTGTGGAAAACCACACGTCAGCAATGGAAGATGTTAGAAAGATAAACTTCACTTTAAAAGTTAGAGAATGCTGCTATTAAGGCTGCTGAAATTTCTTTCTCCTACCAGCTTTTGGAGGAAAAACATCTAATCCAAAACAACTAAACACAACTGTTCAGGAATTATCTGATAGTTGTCTAAAATGTAGTAAACTTAACTGAGCTACACCTGTATAAACCCTGAGCACAATACATGGTGTTCAACTGAGATCCCAAAGAGTTAAATATTAAAAAAAATAAACACAAGAAAGAGTATTTTGAAAAGTTTACTTAACTTTAAATCAAGATGGACATGACTGTTGCTCACACTCTTGTCCTGCCCTGTCACCACAGCCCTCTGATCCCTTTTCAGTGTTAAAAGCCCAATTTTCTGAAGCCTTTAGTACTTATAAAAGCCAGGAGACGGCAGGAGCTGAATGTGCTGAGTTTATTTACAACCCAATCAGTACTGCTGATAGGTTTGGTGCAGCACTGATGTCTACACCAGGCAGGAGGAGCCATGGTGAAGTTATAGGGGAAGGAAGAAAAGTTCTGTCACTTACAGGACCTCCACGGGAACCCATTGGGCCAGGGGCACCTGCTGGGCCAGTCTCTCCCTGCAAGGAACAAGGATGGTCAGGGGGTGTTTGTTTTGTTCCCCTGAGACAGCCCCACCTGGGACCCTTTACTGTACAAACCCCATTAGGAGGAGGCTTTACCTTATCTCCAGGTGGGCCAGCAGGACCAGGAGGACCGATGGGACCTACATTGCCCTAAGCAATTGGAAAAATAGAAAATTATATCTTTTGTATCAAAATATGACAATGTTAACTCCTGTGTTTTGATCAATAGTGTTTATCTGTTAGGGTAATCTGTTTCAGCATAAACAGATTGCCAAAGGTCCTTAAATGAAGTAAGTGTACAGTGCCAAAGTGCATTTGCACTCCATGTTTTGGAGTGATGCTCTGAAATCACACCATTTTGCAGTGTGAGAAAACTCCAACTAAGTGATTCTTTTTCTCCCCACCATCCTAACCTAATCCAAAACAACCTGAAATTAATAGGTTTTTTTCAGTGGTATACAATAAAAGTGACCTGTTCCCTAATTTCCAGATAGATAATTGATCTGCATTTCTTCAGCACATATTCAACATCCCCTGACTAGTTTCATGACTTATTTCTTTCTTGAAAATTTAATGTGTACCTTATGGTCTGAAATAAATTTTTTATATTTCCTCCAACTCAACCAAGCTGCATTTGTATATTTGTCATCCCTCATTACTTTCATGTATATACTGCCTGCAGGTAGAGATTTGATAGATGTATATATTTCAAGTGTCTATTTGATGTGTATTTGCTATATAGATGTGCAAATATATCATATTTGCTAACCTGTAGGAGTATTCTGTATGAGAATATTTACTATCGATGTCTTTTTGTGATTCATTATAATATCAGTCAGGTAGATTTTTCTCTTTCATATGATTTCTTTCCCTCTAAAAAATTGCCCCAGTCAACTTCAATCTTTCTCCAAAAAATTCTATTACATTTACCCAAGGAGTAGTAATCACAAAAAAACTAGTATTGGGGCTTATTTAGTTTACAAACCCAGTTTTGCATTGCTGGAACAAAACACAATGAGATTATAACTTTAGCTGTCCTGGATAGTATTATTCACTGTGAGGTTACTCACGTTCTAAGAGCTGGCTGTGTAAAGCTCATGGATAAACTGCTGGATGTTTCAATACTCACTCTCTCTCCCCTTGCACCAGGAAGGCCATCAGCACCTTTACCACCAGGTTCTCCCTAGAAAGTTTAAGACATAAAAACCATGAGAAAACAGAAGCAGGAGATGAGTCTACATGGGAGGAAAGATCTCGTACTGGGGGTCTCTCAACAGCCAGATTTCCTTAATGAAACTGGGGATGGTATTTTGTCCAGTATTCAGCATCAGATACTACATTCTTTGATGAGGAAAAAACCCCAAACTGATGCACAGTGAAGTCCAGGCCAAACTGTCTTCCCATGGTATGAACTATTCTCATCATTAATTAGATTCATTAGAACTGTTTTGATGTACCCATCCCCCCAGTGCAGCAAAATATCTAGCATGTATTAAACCGAGGGAAAAAACCCCAGATTTTTCAACATCTAGGACCCACATCCCATTGCTAAATCAACAGTACTACTACACAATCTGCACCTCTGAAATCAGGCCAAAGTGAAGACGTGAGCAAATCCAACATAAAATCAAAAGTGTGTGTGTGTTACCCTCTCCCCTTTTGGTCCAGGGCTTCCAGAAGCTCCTCTTTCTCCGGGCATTCCCTGTAATCCAGGCAGTCCTGTGCCTCCAGGGGGACCAGGTGGGCCAGGGGGACCCTAAGGAGTAACCAAAAATAATTAGAAGAAGCAAAATTAACACAAATGGTAGCAGGATAGCAGAAAAGGAAGAAATTCAGTGGGTACCTTGGCACCTTCTGTTCCAGCAGGACCTGGTCCACCTCTTGCTCCAGGAGGTCCTGGAGGACCTTGTGCACCACGTTCTCCTGGGATACCATTTTCACCCTGTGATAAAAAAAGTGTTATTCTTTGTTTTCAGGCTCGTATTTTGTTAATTCATTTATGTAATTACAAAATTTGCTTTATTATTTACCTTAGGGCCTGGGAATCCAGGTCCTCCAATATCACCTTTTGGCCCCTGTTTATGAGAAAATAAATGCAAGTTACCCATGAACTTTTCTAAGTGCATCTGCATTGCGGTTGGCATCCTTTTTCTCTCTCCTGTTATTCCCCAAATCAGACTATGCCGCTCTGAGAAGAGCTGAGAGCTCTCTGAATTTGGAAATACATTTTAGGAAGAACTTCTCATTAATTTTTTGTTCCTTACAAAAATAAGGAATTACTGCTTACTGGTTCTCCAGGCTTTCCGTTCTCTCCAGCTGGTCCTGGTCCCCCAGGCAACCCCTATAAGAAGGAACAGTATTATCCATGTTACACAGGTCAGTTGTGCATTTTCCACCTTCAGATTTTTGGTTTTGACACAAAGATGTGTGGCCAACTCATTCCAATGCTTCAGAAAGAAAATGCCAATTTGATAGCTACAGGGTTTAGGTGACACAATCTCAGTTAACCACCTGGTTTGCAATGATCTATGATGCAGTAACTTTTGTCAAGTGGTTGTTCTGTTATATTGTATTATATTCAAAATATGAAGATATCTGGCACTCCAATGTAAATGTTCAGATGTCTATATATATTTTTTTTAATTTTGTGTTTTTGTGTTTGTCTATTGCAAAGAATCAGAAAACAATAAACACACAGCACCTGGAGGCCAGGTGGGCCTGCTGCTCCTGGTTCTCCTCTCTCCCCAGAAGCTCCCTAGAATCAAACAAATGAGGAAGAAAATCCATGAACTTGCCTGAGAACACTTCAAAATATAAACACCTCCACACCACCTCTAATCTATGCCTCTTTATAGTAACCTGATAATGACATTGCACAAGCCCTAAAGTAATGTATGTTGGTGTGGTGGTATTTCCTCTTTTCACTCCAACTCTTAGATGTGATTCAGCAGACACATTTTAACTTCAAACTTAGGAGTTTGAAATGCCATAAACACTAAAGGGAGCAACAATACACTTCTGCTTGAAAAGACCAAGAGCTCTAAATTGACTTTTCATTTCAATCTACCCCAGGTATACCCGACTCAAGTTTCTCCTACCAAAGTTTTGAATATTTGTTCATTAAAATAATGGCAAAGAAGAGCTCTTTTATTTGTCTTCCTAAAAGGAGATTTCTTTATATAATTAAAAATATTTTCCTTCTGCTAAATTCCCAGTGTCTATCTGTAGCTGCCAGACCCTCATCATTGCCTCAATGAGCCCACCACACTTACAGTAGGTCCTGGAGGACCTGGAAGGCCAACATCACCATTCTTCCCAGCAAGACCCTATTCAAAGACAAAATTAGGCTATGGTTAGAGAGTGATGCCATTTTTGTGAGGCTCATCAAGTTATTATTAATATCGTGTCATCATTAAACAAAATATTAGCAAAACTTACAGGTGGTCCAGGTGGTCCACCAGGGCCTCTTTCTCCATTCTTGCCTGGTGCACCCTTACAAAAAAGACAGAATACATTTTGAAATACTTGTTTGTGGTCAGTGGACAACTGTCTAAAGCAGCAGCATGAGATAGCCCCACAATGGAGCAATTCATTTTAACATTTGCCTCATCGAGTATCAGCACAAAAGAGGAGAAATCCCACTCACCTCATTGCCCTTAGGACCAGGGAAACCCATCACACCTGGCTGGCCACGTGGGCCTGGAGGGCCAGGTGGGCCAGAGCGTCCAGATTCACCCTGATTGCCCTGGGATAAGCAAAAAAGAAAGGAAGATGTGGCATGTGTGGAGGTGAAATAAAGCAATTCCCAGGACTCATTAAACATTGAGTGAGGGGGAGGCGCTGATCAAAACTCATTATGTGTTTTGCATTGGAACTCATGTCCCATCTACTCTGCATTTCACACAGTATGAAATGACAGGGTTTGCAGGCTGCTGTTACAATGATACAGCAATAAAAAAGTGCTCTGGCAGTTAAAGCAAACAGAGAGGAGCCAATTAATCTGGCTGTGATAACAACCTGTCATGTGGATACTGTGGGATGAGGGTAGGGTTGGGTCAGCAGCAGGACTAGGATAAAATATTTGTGCAATGTACTTACGGGAGGGCCAGGTTTCCCATCACTTCCAGGGCTTCCTGGAACTCCGGGCAAGCCCTGCAAATTGAAGAAAAAAAAAAAAAAAAAAGGAGTGTTACACTTCAGTTTAAAATGTACATTATTCGCTTTCAATTCATAAATACATAAAAACTACTTGCTTATTATCATCCTCTGTAATAAAGATTAAAAGCTTTGCCCTTTCCCTCATCCCATGAAGGGGAAAATTGGACAAAGCAAACAAACTCTGTCATTATGGGTTTATGGTTTTTTCTGAGAGTTGTATATAAATGAGACACCAGACATTAATCAACTAGCACAAAATTTTTCTTTCTTTATGTGGGAAGAAAATCATATTTAGATGGAAAAAAAAGAATTAATTCTGACTACACATCTCTACCTGAAAGCAACACAATGTTGCAACACTTTCATTAGCTTGTTTAAATTTCTAAATGTTGTATTTTAAATAGTTAATTTTCATTGCCAATAAAATCTTGTTTATCTCCCAGAGGCCTGCAGTTGGGCTTTTGAATGTCAATATATTTGGTATTAGGAGTTGCTAATTTTTAGTACCTCTCCCAGAATGTTGTTCCATTTACACTTAGATCTTGTCACATTCTGTCAGTATTATACAATAGGCCATCTCTGAAATCTTACTGATATATTATGTAAAAAACTGACCAACAGCTTATTTGCTTTAATTACAAATAAGCCAAAAATATAATATTTATGTATATCGAAGTACTTAAATTTATGTCTAATTTATTCAAACATTTAAGTCCATTTACGAAATAATTTAAATAAAAACATATTTAAATAAAACCCCCTAAAAACCTAATTTGAAGAAATGTAAAGAGCTAATGCAGAAAATCATCCAATGCTAACTCATATTAAAGGCATTTGTCGTGGCAGGGCCTGGAATGCCCTGGGAGCCTCCCCAGAGCCTCGTGACTCCGTCGTGGCAGTGTCCTGGGAATGCCCCGTGACTGCACAGCTACCATGGCTGGATGCTACTTCTGCCTACAGGAACCCATAGAAAGGATTTCTAGTTGGACTCCTCTGTTGTGCCAGCTCAGAGGAGTCATCCCTAACAGAGTTGATCCCATTTTCTTGGAGATGCACTGTCTTACTCTCATTCCAGGAAGGCCTGGGCCTCCGTCTTGTCCGCGCTCTCCCGCGGGTCCGCTGGGGCCGGGGGGGCCTGGGCTGCCACGCTCACCTGCAGGACCCTGGGGACAGAGGTGGAGATTCACAGCCAGGGAATCAGCACGGCATCGAACCCGAGTTCGCGTGGATTCTCCAACGGCTTGGGGGACTTTTTTTGGAGGAAGATTTTTACCTTTTCACCTGGAAGTCCGTTGCTACCGGGTAAGCCACGGAAGCCAGGGGAGCCCTGCCAGATAAAAGAACAAACTATGGATCATGGGCAGCATGGCACAGGTAACAGCAACTGGGTTTTCTTCTAAACTGTTTACCATTGGACTAATCATTATGAAAAATTAATGGGAAAGAAAAAAAGATGAAAGTGGCATATCACTGTAGTATAAAGGACTGCAGGCTGTTTTGTCTTTGATTTTAGTGTTCCTGTTGAAATTATAGCCTGCCCACCTTTATTTTTAACTGGCCCTGAATCATTATTTATGAGTTTTCTAACATACTATAAAAAACAAAAATCACTTTCAGTATTGAGCAATTATTTTCCTCTAATTCAATACTGAGAAGAGCTCTGTTGTATTGTTCTAATATTTATACTTAATACAATCTTTATAAAAGAAATTTGAATTATAAATTTCGTTTTGCAGCCCTCTTTATATGTTTAGTATGATTAATTAGTTCATTATGCATCTTTGGTTTCCTCATAGCTTCAGCAAATATTGCAATCAATTATTAAGTTAGGACTTACAAATAGATCAGTACAATTACCTTTGTTTCTGATGGGAATGGAAATCTAAAATTTGTAATGATATTGCTATTTATTTTGTTGAATAAAAAAATTTGTGGGTTCTTCTGTGAGAATTATTAAATTTTTGGAAAATTATTTAATATACTAGCCAAAAAACCTGTTTGCAGTTAAAATATTGTAACACAGAAGACATCCTGACAATATTGGTGTTATTGATATTGAAGATGTATTAACAATAAAGATGTGAACATAAAGACATATCTTGAATGTAGAAGAATTTACATTAATTTCACTTTCCAGAGCAGAAATTATTTTGATTATTTTTTAATTAAATAATTTTGAAATTTTGATTATTTGTTTCCTTTGTAGTTCTCATAGTTTATAATTGCTTCTCAGCACAAGATCACTGCTTCTTCTATATCAAAAACTGAAATAAATCAATTTATTCCCAACTGAGATAGATCCAAGAGCTGCAATTCAGAGATGAAACTAGACAAGAATTCTCCCCAGTTTTGCAACCCAGTTTCACATCTGGAATTTGCTGAGAAGATACATGGAGCCAAATTTCTCCTGGAAGTGCTTTGAACTCCAGAATTTTCTGTCTCCAAAGGTCGTGTAGCACAGCTCACCCTTTCTCCAGGGGTACCAGGTACTCCGTTCTGCCCGGGTTCACCGTTTGCACCTCTCTTCCCTTCCTCACCAGGAGGCCCAGGAGCACCTGGGGTGCCATTTTCACCCTGAAAACAACAGAAATCAAGCCCATCTGTGAATTAGAAGTCTCCAAAAAACCAAACAGGTTTTGTATGGGGAATGATTCAGGGTTCAGAGTCCCTTGAAAGAAGTCTCTGGACACGTTTTGAAATCACTTACGCGCTCGCCTTTTGGGCCTGGATCTCCTTTTGCACCATCCTTACCAGGGTCTCCCTAAAAAGCAGAAAATCCCATTAAAATTACAGGTTGCAACTGGGCATCGATCTAGAGCTACTAGATGTACTGAAATACTAGGAAGTAGACGTGATATTTCAAATTATTGACTCCTTTTCTTTACTTAAGATTCTGTAAGGGAATCAGCATGCATTGGCTGAACCTACAAGTGGAAGTCATAGGACTCCTTAAAAATCCAGTAAAGGAAAAAAGTAATACAATCTTAAACACCATTGAGTAAAATTTTATGTCTGTTCCTGAGCTAATTCAGACATCATTGGCCCTTTTGTTTAAAGTCCCTGAATATTTTCTCTGACAAAGATGTGGTGTAAGGCTGTAAGAAAAGGGCCTGCTGGGGTAAGTGACAGTGTAAGATCAGATAAAACTCATGGGGCTTAGTGGACTGTGGACTCAGCCTCTGGTTATTGAAACAGGTGAAAATAGGATTGTAAAACAACAGATTTTGTCTCATGTAGCCAATTTACAGAAGCAGTATCTTTGTTGTATCTGAATTGGTAGATAATAAAGGAAAGTAATTAGGTATTATTACCATATTTATGTATAATCTTTATATATAGCAATACCTATATGGATGAAACAAAATATGTTATATATTTATAAAAATAATTGCCTATTTTCATTATAAAATAATTTATTAGACCATTTCAAGTGAATAGGGGAAGATCAATGAGGAATTTTTAATGGTATGAGAATTACTTCCATCACATTTGTTGGTGCAACCATGTGAATACCATTAGTAACTCACCGGACTGCCTTTCGCCCCAGGATTTCCACTTGCACCTGGAGGACCTGGAAGGCCACGGCCTCCTGGCAGACCAGGAGCACCAGGAATACCAGAAGGTCCCTGCAGAGAGAGAACAGCAGACAGAGATGAAGAGAGAACTGCTCTGATGGACTCTACCCAGTCCAAACAGTGACCCTCACCAACACAGCACAGCAATGGCAGTGATGTGCAAAGTACCCACCATTTCACCCTTGTTGCCAGGGCTTCCAGCTCTTCCAGGAGGGCCCTGGAAAAATAAATATCTGAGTAACCAATGCTGCTAACCCAGCACCAGAACAAAGGACTGCTAGGGCTCTGTGAAGAGCAGGTGACACAGCACCTCTCAGGTCCCAAGTGTTACTGATGTACCTGAGGCCCAGGTGGCCCAGCATGACCCTGAGGACCAGGTTCTCCTCTCTCTCCTGGACTACCACTAACACCAGCAGGACCAGGAGGACCAGCTTCACCCTACAGAAAAATGAGAAAATGAAGGCATTTTAGTAATCTCCAGAGCAATCAGCATTAAATTAATGGTTTCTACCACTTAGTGGTGTTCTGTTGTGGGCATTCATGAAGGTGATGAGGATTGGGGTTTGTCTCATGCTGCATATGGCAGCACGTCTGTTCTAGGCTTGCAAACAGTGTAATAGCAGCCAGGAAAAGGAGGGCTCATAAAATAATGATGTGGAGTGACATAAGCTGTGTAACTGGAGAAAGGACCAAATCCCATGCAGTTATGCATCTTTAGTTGAGTACCTTAAAACCTGGAGAGCCTGGAAATCCTGCGGTTCCAGGGGGACCTGGGGGACCCTTAAAAGTGAAAGAAATACTATTAATGCAAAAGGTAAAAGCCATATGGAATTAATCTCAAGTTAAAAAAGAGAGTCTGATTATGGGATTTTTCTCTGAGTAAGGAAACACCTGGAAAATAGCAAATATAAATCATGCTGTAAAAGTTGAAATTTGGCTAGTCCTAAAATATCACACCTACATCTTAGTTACCCTGACTTTTACATATTCAGCTGAATTTCTGTGTTTTAAATTTTAAACCATGAAATCTATCATTAAGGAGATTAAGCTATAAAAAACTTTCAAAATTTGTTCTAATTATAAAAAAAGAAGGAGAAAAGAAAGCCAATACAGCTCTTAAACATACAAGTAGTCATGCTCAGATTTCTAGGAAGATGGGAAAGAAAAATATTTGCCAACTCTAGACAGCTAAATAATTTATTTGGTAAGATAATTCAAAATTTGATCATCATGAAGTATAGCAATTCCATCAATCTATATCTTCTCTGAGAATAATCTGGGTTTGGATTTTTGCATTTCCTGATTTACAGTGTTAAAGCTCTCCTATTGCACTGTATCCTTTCAGTATATTAACAAACACAATTACGAAATACAATTAAATGAAATGCTCATTCTTGAACAAATGCACCCCAGTTTGGGGTTTGCTGGCACTGCAGAATGTCAGCTAGAAGTAATTAGACTAAAGCAACACAAATACTGAAAGTCAAAGTTGCCTTACAGGTGGGCCTGCTGCTCCTGGAGATCCGTCTTTTCCATGGGCACCCTACAGAAGAAGAGAGAGAGGTGCTGAGTTCAGAGCACTACCCTGGACACAGAACCCACATCCTTTCATGTCCATGACTCAGAGACCATATTTTTGTGTCCATACATTCCCACTTAGTTGACTAACACCCAAGGATTCCTTAAATGAGAAATTCCAAAGTAATAATTGACTAAATAGGTTGTGAAGGAATATCCAACACTTTATGTGTCTTGCAGACTTCCTGAGACAGGAAGATGTAAAAATCCATTCTTATTAAACTTATTAAGGAAATAACTGCTACAAAGCATTGTCTGTGTGAATAAGATTGCAATAGAATAGTGTATTTCAAAGTAACAGTTACTTCTGATTGACATAAAAGACTAAACTGATGAACACTGATGACTTAAACCCTGTTGCCTGTCTTGTAGCCATATTAGACCAGACCTCAGCTGAGGTTATGCAGTGTCTGCACAAACAAGATGCTGGCTGCAAACTGCTTTGTTGATTGTGTTGAATGCTATGAACTAAGAATTCCTTCAGAGTGAGGGATGCACCCTCTAACCTGTCAAAGGGAAATTTTATAATTTCCCACAAGTTACTTCTGAGATTGTGTTTTCTCCCTCTCTCTGTCATCCCCTGCCACTCTTTGTTTCCACTCCATCTCCCTGTTTCTCTTATCCAAATCTGAGCTTATGCTGAAACACTGTACTCTTCCTCAATGCATAATCTATCCATTTTAAAAAGTATAACAGGAAATAAGATGGTGAACATGTTGTGGGTTAGAAGTGTTACATCTTTAACTGGGGACTGAAAAGTTTCCATGTGAGATTTTGACAGATGCTATATAGTTTTTTTACTCCTTTGCATTACAAATGCTTTAAGGAAATAGGGAATTCTCAACATATTGAATCCAAATATGTGCTGCCTCTGGATAAGAACAAGATCTGTGATTACTTACAGGGCCACCGGGATTCCCAGGTCTTCCTCTTTCTCCAGCTGGACCTCTTGGTCCCTAGAAAACATGTCAAAATTAATCTGTTAAATGGCTTCTAAAATAAGATGGCTGAGCAAAGAGATATTGCACTTATTTATATAACTCACTGTTGTCCACTGCATGTGGTGGGGTACTTAAAGTTAAAAGAATGAGGAACAACTCAGCTAACATTTAAACACTCCAGGATGCACATATTTACCGGCTGGCCCGGTGCTCCATTTGCTCCAGGAAGACCAGTTTCACCCTGTTACAGAGAGAAAACAAAATTAACTTCGGTGAGAACATTTCTTGGCTTATTCAGGGAGAAGAGACACAGAAAAAAGCCCAATTTGTAATCCCTTTCTATGGGGTCCTGGGTGTCCTCAGCATGAACTGAGTTCTGAGAAGTCTAAATAAATGTCAAATCAAAAATTAAACAGGAAATTGAAATCAGAAAGACTCAGGTCTTAAAATACTATGCAAGAAAGTCAGATGACTGAGATATGTCCTTTCATTTTAGTATCTCATGTTAATTATGGCTGGAAAATTGGGACATGCTGTGGTTCAGAACATCTAACTCCATTGGAATATTTTTTATTCTTTTCATGGACATATTTAATGGGTTTCTTTAATGCTTATTTTATTTTTCTAATTGCTTAAGATGCAAAGCACAGCTATACAACAAATAATGGGGGTCATTACTCTACTTATTTGAAAGATGACGCTCTAGATTTTTACCTTTGGACCAGGAGCACCACTGTCACCTTTGGCACCATCTTTTCCATCGAAACCCTGTGGGAAAGTAAAACCATATCTGTGAATTGTATTCCTCCTGTATTCTGGAAAACTTGATTCCTCTTGGCAAAATATTAAGCCCCCGAAAGGAGCATATATTCAACAGTGACTGCTATCAGCTGTTGGGACCCTTTTTAGCATTAGGGATGGAGCTCTACAACTGAGGAAACCAGAAAAAACTCGAATATTTGTTATGGAAGTTCAGAATACATTGTGCAGAAATTAACTTTCATTCTATGAGTCAGTCTTGGAAATGATGACTGAAAGGTCACAACTATGTAACACCATAATTCAAGGAGAGTAACAGACTCAGCTATAATCAATATACTCAATACTTACTCGTTGGCCTTTCATCCCAGGCATCCCAGGCATTCCAGGGTGTCCCTTATGACCCTAAACACATAAATACAGAAAGATTAATAAATCATGCCCTTATTGTATGAAGGGCACAAGCCAATGCTCACTATGTGTCATGTTCACTTGGCTAACTTGATATGGGAAAACAAAACCTATGATTAGAAGACCATTGTTACCAGGAGGTTTTCCATACCGGTAATCCAGGGATTCCACGGTCTCCATTCCTGCCTGGTCTTCCTGGTTCTCCCTGTTGAAAGAAAATAATTTTTTTGGTGTTTTTGTTATTGCTTGACTTACTGGCAAAGCACCAGTGGTGGTAGAACAAGGTGAATTGGAATAAGCAGGTGAAGCTTCCACCAAAGACAGTGGTGGTCTTGCAAATCCTCCCAGGGTGACAGTTCATTCTGACACTGCCTTCTGGAAAACAACTGCCAGAATTTATAAACTCTACTTTTAACAAGATTCTAGTTAATTTCTAAGTTACTTCAAGACAACCTTTAGCAAGACATGATCCCAGAAAACATATTTTTCTTAGTAAAACACTCAAAATGGACACAACACAAGCTGTAGATGTTTGCACCTTGCCTGATACTCCACCTACCTGTTCAGGATACCCAGCCATGACACAGACAATGGTGTCAATGGCTCTAAGTCCCTAGTAAGATTCAAAGGGAGAAAAAAACTACCACTATATCTGATTTTCTTTATAACTGCTAATTTATCTTGCACCAAATGAATAGGGTTTTTTTTTTCTTTAATCAATCAAATTACCCACTAAAATTGAAGCTTTTATGGAATGGACAATCAGACCTTATGTAAGCCAAATTTACTTTCTTAAAGTCAAATGGAGAAATAGAGATATGTTAAAAATTCTCACATGCAATAATATCAATGTGCTCTGTTATCTTGTGACTTAATGAACCTTTTTCTTCATATTTATTAATAACAGGATAAATAACAGTGAACTTACATCTTTTCCTGGTGGACCAACTGGGCCTATCATACCAACGGGGCCTGGAGGTCCCTGTAGAAAAGTAATTAATATTAACTACAAGAATAACAAATATTAATTATTTTTCTAACTAAAAATGCATTGGACGTGATAAAAACTTCTACATGCATCACAATAAACTGCAAAATTTCCATCCACTGCAGTGGTGACACAGATTCATGCTTTTAAGATCATATCTTTAACATGCATAGTGGTACTGGATGGGTACATACAGGAGGGCCAGGTTGTCCTGGTTCTCCAGGGGAGCCCTGGTATCCAGCAGAGCCCTGGAATGCAGAAAAAAACCTCAGTTAAGATGTGAACAACCACATGCACCATTTCATGCTGCTGTTACATTTTATAATCTCATAATTTTAAGGAAAACTAGTTGGATCAGTCAACAAATGACCAAGGTGAAATTACCAGAACCAGGTAGACTATGCCTCCATGAAATCAGAATTAAACTGCTCCTCTAAAAGGAGATAGATGTTGAAAAACTCAGACCCTTGTTGTGTTCACTGGATGGGTATCCCACTTTCCTTTACCTCCTGTTAAAATTTTGTATGGATAGACATTTGGGGAATGCCAACAGGATGTCAGGCAGTGGCATGTCTTCAAATAATGTCAGCTGACACCCCATGGATTTGCAGACATCTCAAGGGGTACACATGGATTTAAGCCAACACAGCATATTGACCTCAGCTCTTGTGTCTTGGTGATGGTACAGCCCAAGATGACATTTATGCATAAAACTCTTTAGCATAGTATCCAGGTTTATCCATTGAAAAGGTACTTAATATTTATGACAAAGAAAAGGAGGAGCTCATATAAAAGAATACAAGATGATTATGAGAAGATTAATGTTACTTACAGGGGGACCTGCATGACCAGGTGGGCCAGGGGGGCCACTGGGGCCAGGGGGTCCTGGAAAGCCACTCTATAGTGTAGATTAAAAAACAGTATTTACATTATTGTAATATAGCTATAAAGCTTAATATAGTTGCAATAGTCGTCAATAATTGTGAAATAAACTTTTACATAATTGGTTCAGAGAAGAATCCTTGATGACCTGCACTTGGTGCAGTAAAAAGGAAGCAGCAACATATTCACTCAGTGCTGAAGAAATACATTGTCTAGCTGTCCCTTCGGAAAAGGCTTGGCTGGGCTGCTCCTTGCAGGCTTGGCTAACATAGTCCAAGGTATTTTCAGAGCTGCAACTTTAACAGTACTAAGCCCTAAGAAAGAAATAAGGTCTGGACTAACCAAAACCTCAATATTTCTATTTCTTGTAGCACCAACTACAAAAGCATTTGATACTACAAAACAGAAAACATTTAAAAGTTAGCACAGTGGTCTACTGCAGCTATAGGGGCTTCTTTAAAAACGCTTTTGTTAAATTAAACTTTTCACTTGTTTCCTACAGCCAGAACAATCATGTATATTGATGACATGAGGATCGCTGTGTGCTGCAGTACTGGCAGAGTATTCCATAGTTAATATTGCATATAATGTGTTTCATGGGATGTTGCCATAATGTGTCAGAAAAGGTCATGAATTACAATTTTCATAATACAAGGTGATCAGTATTCTGTACTATACTGGCATATGTAGGACAGTACACTACTATGCTACAAAAATAAATAATATTAGTTCACAGTTGTCTTTTGTCTAAAAACGTGAGCCATTTTAATATTTGCTATTTTCTAGGAGAGTAGTACAGCAAGAGGCAGAGCTGTGAGGGTTTGGGAAATGGGGTTGTCTCTGATGTGTGAATACAATGAGCAGTCCCTGTAAATTGTTAGAACTCGTTTGGTATAAAGTAACTATAGATCCAACCAGAATTAAAGCCATCAACAGCAATCAATCAAATCAAATCAAATCAAATGAGATACAATTTTTTTCAAGTTCCACACTGAGGAGATAAACTGATAGTTAAGGGTGTGCTTGCTGCTAGAATCTCCAGACTTTGAACAGATGAGCACCCTCCAGTTAGAGAATGTGCACTGGTGGAAAGAGACAGACAATTTGTGGAGGTTACATGGACAAGTGAAGAGAAACTGTGATGGAAAGCACAAAATCAGTCTACAAATAGTGTAAAGCCATGGGGATGAATGCAGCAATGGAGAGATGTGTGATTGAGGATATACCAGGCATGGTAACCACACACAGCCAATGTTGGTGCTATATTTCATTGTTTTGCTAATATTACAAATTATTTCAGTCTGGATATTTATTCATTAGGAGTATTTAAATTGAACATTGCTAAATTTATAAAATAATAAAGAAATTAGTCTTTGTAATGCAAATGATAAACATTATTTAGCTCTAGTGATTTCAGCCACATCTGCCTGTAACTGCTGGAACTTTTAGATTGTTTATGCTATAATGCAATATAAAGGCCCTTATGACCTGAAAATATACAGACAACCCTGAAGATGTTCTAGGGCGCTCAATAAAGTAGTTTGGTGGGGTTTTTTAACCTGAGTCCGGCAGTCAGAGCACAAGAAATCACTAATCACTTCCAGGGAAAAAGCCAAAATAGAGAGGAGTTAACTAGAGTTGTTAACTGAAGGTGTCTCAGTTATCTGCCTGGTTCAGCACATCCCATATTAAGACACCATGTAGCAGAATGTAGATGGTATGACAGCTGTGGGTAAAAACTGTGAGGAGTGAATATGAATAAATGAACCAACAAGGACAAAAATGTATGGCTGAAGAAGACAAATGCATGGATGATCATATTAGCAAATGAAGGAGATAGAAACAGATTAAATTATAGGTGAGAAAATAATGACTGTATTTCAGGAAAAAGAGCTGTTGTGATTAGTAAACCTTATTTCACAAGATGATCCAATGGAACTCCTTCCTTCCTTCCTCCCTCATTTTCTTAGAACTGCCTCAATATGCTACAACATGTGATACCCAAACCATATTATGCAGAATTGGGCTGAAAATAATGATTATGCTTAACGAAGCACAGCCAATTTCCAGTAACAGCAATTCACCACTCCCTCTATGTAGCAGATTGCCTGAATTAACAACTGTTCATGTTAAATATCTCTAAATCCCAGTGCCTAAAAGGAGAATCATGAGATGCAACATTCAGATTTATATTACACATGAAGCATAGCTCAGGTATAACTCTTTGAGGCAGTCCATGATTTTTCTCACTTAAAAACCTGAAAATCTTGGATCAGGTCTAGCAGGCAGATACAGCATCCTTAGTAACAGTCTGAGTAGCTGTGGGTAAAAAAAGTGGTAAAAAGAAAAAGTGAAAATAATTTGAGTTTTGGAATGAATAAAGTTTATAAGAAGGATTTACTCACTTGTTATTAGGCAAGTTTGAATTGTGGAAAAGTTAGCAAGTATGGAATATCATACTCAGTAAATACAAACGATACTGAGTGGGTGAAGGAAGATTAAAAGCAGTGGAAGAGGTAAAAATTGTTGGAAGGAAGGGAAGAAATAAGTGGAGCAATATCAAGCAGATAAACGAGGAATGTACATGAGATGGAAAGGGGAAAATGTTTAGGTTGTGTAAGAAGGTGAATCACAGACAGATCAAGAAAAGGAAGGTAAGAAACTGAAGAAAAAAGTGAAAAATAAAAAATACAGATGATCTGTAGCTATTTTCTAGAGTACTATTGCTGAATAAACTGGTGCCTTACATCACATTCAACTTGAAGGCAATAATTAAATGAAAACTTAAATCAGGGTACATACACATCCAAAGTATAATCTACAAGCAGAAAATTTGTTCTTTAAAAAGAAGAAAGGACAGCAAAAAAAGCTTTATCATCTTACAATGGGTTGTGGGTACGCGATACCAGCTCCACCAGCCTTCACGTCATAGGAGTCATACTGTGGAGAAAAACTCTGTAAAAGAAATACAGAAAAAAAAGAGAGAAAAGAAAGAAAAAAAAAGAAAAAAATGTGATTGATACAAACCAAATAAGTGTTTTCTTGCAGTGTATGGAAAATGCATGGAAATAACTCATTTGTATCTGCTGAGTAATACTAGCTTGACATATATCTGACATATATTTACATAAGAGAAATCCACACAATGTCTTTCTTCTGAGGTCATGGTGACATTAGCTCCCTAGGCTGGGCACACCCATTTTTCCTTGACAGCTGGGCCTCAGTTGAACCACAAAATTACCTTTCTCTCTCTCCTTTTACTCTGGTTTGACTCCTTCTTAGCTTCTTTCCCCATTTTCTCTGCCTCTTTTCTGTTGGACTTAATTGTCACTCAAGGAAGCTGATGAAATATTTTCTGTTGCACTAAAGGATATGACTGCTTATTATTATTATTATTATAAAAAATTTCCTGATTTCTTTTACCTGTGCCTAATGAAAACTCATTTCACATGAGCAGTCAGTCAAATGATGTGGCATTAGAGCAGTGATGCATTATTGGATGCAGGTGGTTGAGCACATGCAGAGCTCTGCCTGCTCTCCCACTGTGATCCACTGTGGATCCAGCTCCTGCACTGGCCAGGGGCAAGATTCCTGTGCTCCCAATGCCAACCCTCCTGTCAGGATCCAACAGCACATCTTGTATTGGAATGGGAGTTCATCCTGATTTCCTCTCCTGTGTTTGCCTCTCCAAACCCCAAACCAGTGTCACTGGCACTGGTTAACTGATGCACAGCTCAGTCCTGCAGAAGCAATCCCTCTCAGAATTAAATAAAAACCAGACATCTTTTCTCAGTTTCTGGCTTACCTAGGAGTGGGAAGTGTATATGGAAGTTATAATCAGTGGCCTGTATTCCAAAGTAGCAATTGTTTTAACATATAATTTTTATCAGCCTTGTGCTAAAGAAGCCCCATCTTGTAAATCTGGGCTTGGTGGCCTGCATGGATGAAAATGTCACCTCATAACAAAGCACTGCCTGGGGCTCAGTGCTAATAAACTTTAGTTACAATCTGCTCTCTTGCTGAGTGTGCCCAGCTCTTCTGAAATGACTTCAACATTCAGTGAGCCAGAAATAAAGAGGCACCATGACAAATAGTACTCCCATGACACTTCCCTGCAAGCAGAGGAGCAGTGCTTCAGTCCAGTCTCATGGGAATGTTCTGTTATTAAACATGAACTGATGAAACATAGGAAAGTAGGAGACTTCCCTAACCATTAAGCTTATGGGGAAATCCTGCATCACACTCTTTCTGATCAGATTATTTCTGAGTTACCTAAGTCCTTCAGCAGATCTGGCCCCAAAAGTTTTTAAAAAATAAGGTAAGGCAGAGATTTAAGTGCACTGCAGAGAAATTTTACGGACAAACCCCCAAAACAACAGCAAAACCCCACCTACCACCCAGTTCTGTTTTCCAGAGGCACAAATGGGATGGATGCCCCCAAAAGCAAAGCACCTGTGAAGGTGCAAGGGACAGGTGCCTGCAGCAGTGTTCTGCATGGCTATGAGCACCAAGGTAGAACCTGAACATAGCAATGACTTACACCTCCACTTATACTGGGACACGACTGGCAGATTCCAGGGGGCCCAGGAGCTCCAGGGCTCCCTGGCTGTCCTGGTGGGCCAGGGGGACCATTTCTGCCAGGAACTCCAGGAGAACCCTGCAAAGACACAAACAAAGCAGACACAGATGATGTCACTTGTCTGCAACTGCAAGAACATTGAGGGACAAACCTTTCCATTCATAACAAAGCCTGTGTGACTGTGGTGGTAAACCTCTCCTAAACGAGGCCACAACCAAGGAGTCAGGGAAGACAGACAAAATTCACACACAGGAACACCTGGTTCCTGGAACCTTATTACAACTGATATATAATCAAACATATCAGAAACGTTTAGCAGTTCGGTTCCTGAATCTGAAATTATTACTGCTAGTGGAGTCTTAAAGATTTTTCTCCTCCTTGTGTAAGGAAATATAACAAAATGTAACAAATGTGATACAGTTTGGACTAAACTCTGTGTTCTTTCAGTTTAAAGTTTTGAGAGTGTTGTTGAAGCTAAAGTTCTAACCAAAAGAACACCAACTTCAAAATAACTGTATGGTACAGTCCTGTTGCAGGACAGTTCAGACATCAATGAAAGCAGGATATCTTGGCAGCTTGAACAGGATATATAGCACTAGAGGAATGGGGTCTTGATTTTGTTAATTTCCTTGGGGAAAGAAAAAAGCTGCACTTACAGGGTCTCCTTTGGGGCCTCGGGTGACTACTCCAGGAGTCTACAAAAAAAAAGGAAAAGTAATTAAAAAGGGAATAAAAATAAAACAAAAAATTGCACACAAGAACAAGAGCAAAAGACTTAAACATTTGAATATAATTTTATCACATGAATTCCATTAATGCTTATTCAGTGTATTTGAAAGCTGTAGGGTTTTTGGTCAGTCAATCTTCTATTGCTTGGATAATCCATAGAATTACACCTCCCCTGGAGTCAAAAACATGGCACTAATGAAGTCAGTACAGCTTTGCCATTGAGTGCAATGGGGACACAAGTCCACTGTGGAATGCTGTGACAGTTCTCTCCTTCTCACTCCAGCATGTGAGTGTGATGAGTTAATTTTAAATTCTCAGATCTACTGTTGCGATTTATTTATTTTTCAATTAATAATTCAGTTACATGTTACTACCAGGATTTTAAATTCCTGTGTTCAGCTGCTACCAGTAGCAAAGACTATTCAGCTGAAATGGTCTTGGGTCTTTCAAGATGGCATTTCCCTATACACCACCCAAGGTCATCAGAAGAGTTTCCAGTGGCCTGACCAAACTCCTACATCAAAGAGAGGCTGGGGGAATAGTTCACACGTTCCTCATTATCAGGAGCTCCAGAACTGATGAGTCTCTAAACACAAGAGAGGGAGGTGTACTTAAATCTCTGGCATGCTTGTCTATATCACTCATTTCCATCTCTCAACATGTCCAGTGAAGCAGATCAGGGGATCCTGGAAGCAGTGGGGTACTGCTAGTGAGGTGCAAATAAGACTAGGTGACATATCTGTGTGTGACATATTTGTATGTGACATTCCATGTGTAAACAGATGTTCTGTAGAGCTGCAGAAATGCATCTTCTCTCTCTGCCTCACTTCTCTTTCACTCTCTTATTTTCTAGATAAGGATCTTCAATGTGTCTGCAGCAACCTAGGTGTTTTAACAGAACTTTACAGATCTTTAACACTAGTGAAATGTTCAGATAAACTGAAAGCTCAGTATCCCTGGCTCACTCACTGAAACACTTAGGCAGAGGGCTTGGCATGTACTGACATTCTTGATTTTCCTGGGGCTAAGTTGCTGCAACTGGTTTATATAATGCTGGTGTCTACAAAAGGATGGTGATAAATTTGGTATGTGCAGTGTAATCACCTTTCCTTTACAAGGCATTAAGCCTGCAAAAGGAAATTCACTCTATGACGATGTAGAATTGATAAGAAATGCAGACTCAGACATGCTATGAAAGTTCTCTAATTTTCTTTGCCTGTGTTGGAGCTATTTTCATAGATTGAGTATGAAGTAAAAAATTAGGTGTTTGCATTATTCCCATGCTTTTCCATAAAGTGAAAAATGTAATGACTATTTGCTGCCCTCTGTCCCTTTCTACTATTTTGGTGCTTGTTGTCTACATAAAACTGATCTGGAAGACTTAATACTATCAGCTGCATTGTCCAATAGAAGTATTTGCCTAAATTCAGAAAGTGGCATTGAAAAGAATTTGAAAACATCTAAGCCAAAATGAATTGAGGCTGACATGCATCAGGAAGGCAGCAACACCAGAGAGACAACAGTGAGAACGAACTTACTCTTGGAGGTGGTGTTGTTGTTTGTGGACAAACTGGACAGCACTCTCCAAAAGGAATCTCTGGGTTGGGGCAGTCCAGCTCCTGATCGTCACAGATGATGTCATCGCAGAGAACGGACCCCGCGTCGCACACACAGATTTGGCATGGCTCTGGTTTCCAAACATCCCTGTCAGCATAAGCCTGCCCAAGATGGGTGCATCCTGTGGCTGGAAAGAGAGAAAAAATTGTGTTGGGTATTATTTCAAATGTGTTTTCCAAATTACAGACGAGTAACATGAAAACTGTTGGGTAGTTTGTTCGGTTTTCTGGTTCATGCATGTGTAGTAAAAGGCTAAATGCTGCTCTTCAGGCACTGGGAGGATCTGTGACATTAATTGCAGAGTCTGCTCTGAGTCTATAAACACACATCAGAGGAAGCCTCCTGGAGCTGAGCCAAAGCCCAATTAAATCTCTGATAATCTTCTGTCTTGAGTAATTTCAGTGTCAGACTGAGTTACTGTCTAATTAGCAATCAAATTCTGTGCTGCAGCTAAAGAGTGAAGGTGCCAGAGCTCTCCAGCAAGAGTGCCACTGGCCCCACGTGCCAACACCAGCACTTGCACATGGATGTGGAATAAGCCATCTGCCCAGCACCAACCCCTGTCTCCAGCATCTTGCATTAATAGCTGCCACCAAGGGCCTTCAAAGAGTTTTTTGAAAGCCAGCATATGTGACAGAGCTGAAGGAACGTTCACATTAATTGCCCAAATGGTTTGAAATTATTGTGTCAGCTGGCCTGCTCAAATGTTACAAGTGTCTTTTTTTGCAGGAAAAGCGTTGTTCATCTGTGATATTCATGGCTTTGTGAATTCCTTCCAGCAGCTGTTTTACTGATCGAATTTGTTATAGACTATGGAGATGAAAAGGCTGATAAAAACTGCCTTGACACATTAAACTTTGGGTTGGTATTTTCTTAGAAAAACATGATCCAGAAAGCCAAGTCATTTAAGAACTCAACATAAAATAACACTAAGAGCATCTAATTTTAGTTTTACAAGCTCATTTTAAGTTTTGTAGATGTTATTAGAAGTCTTAGATTGCAAACATAAGTATCAGTGAATGTCATGAATAATATAATAAGATTTTCTTTCATGGATAATTAAAAATAATTCAGTTTATAAAAACAACATTCTGGAGAAAGAGCTATTTTTGTGCCTACATCGTTCTTAAAACTTTAATACAAGGATAATTTACCTACTATATACCACCCTTCAAAAAGAAAAACAAAATTACAAAAGATATAATTCAAATCTCTGACATTAAAATTGCCACTGGCTCCAAGCAGAAATTTCTGAATATCATCAAATTGTAATGGCCACAATTATCTAATATGAGACTGAGCCCAAAGTTATTGAAGCTCCTTCCTATGGGTTATGCAGTTCCACTTTTTTCACCCTGCACCTTTAATCTCTGTTTTTAATCTTTCCACAGCTACATTAGTACCCTGGTCTCTTTTTTCCTTTTTCTTTCTCTCTATGTTTGTGGGTGTGTGTTCCCATTCCACACCAGTGTTCTTTGGCAAAGGGCATGCTTAGATGTGTTTCTTTTCTTCTCATGCTTCTTCTACATTTCACCTCTCCTATAACATGTAATTTCCCTTTTCATCTTGCATGAGTCCTTTTATTTCATACTGAGCAGTTCCCCTTCTTTATTGCCATGTGCTCAACTGAGTTTAGTTTGCCCCTGCTCCCTTCCCACTTTCTCACTCAGCTGCTTTTCCTTGGTCATATTGACCTGACATTTGCTCTATTTCACCCATGAAATTCATTACCTCCTACAGGCTCTGGAAGAACAATGGGGAACACAATAATGGCTAGAAGAACAGTCCATGATTTCTTTTCCCAGTTTCAATCCTACTACAGGCTTTCCATGTCCATGCACACCATCTTATGTTATTTTTGCACTTTTAAAAGAAGCAAACAGGAAAATATTGACTTGTCAAGTCTGGAACTCCTTATGGTTGAGTTGATTTTGACCACTATCTTGATTAGAGCAACAAAGCTTCAAAAACTCCTTCCAGACATTTTCAAGCCAATATTTTTTTCTTTGCCTGATACCAAGCTGGTATCCAGTGTTTTACCTTCCTTTGACAACACAAAAAAATCTTAAAATGGAAAACCTTCCAATGGCATATTAAAACTCACTCCCCTCAGACATTCTCTATCACTTTAGAAACTCACATTTTTCTTTTCCACTCCTTTTGGGCCTCTCTAGAAACTCCATATTCTGCACAAGAGAGATGTGCATTTCCAGGACAGCCTCTTCCCCACACCCACATGTCACAGGGTTATGGAGTCAGAGGATGCTGCTTCGAAGGACACTGCCTAACAATGTGTACCTTTGAAGAGTCATCCTCCCCAGACATCTGTCCTTAATCTGCCAAGCTGGAGCTAGTTTCTAAACACTTTGCTTGGCTTCCCAATTCTCACCCCACAGAACCATATCCATGGATCCCAGGTAAATAAGCTCATTCCCTGCTTAGTTAGGTGCTGACTGTTTCTGCAGGAAACATTTTCCTCCTTTTCACAAACCAAGATCTCGCTGTGGGAACTTAGGGGTAAAAACAGGCTGCCCAGTCTTGACAAGGCTAATGACAAAGGTTTCCTGACAAACAAGAAGGCTGAAACATAGAAGTGAAGGATTATGAATGAAATCTTTATAGCTTCTGCAGTGACTCAAAAGAAAAATCACATCACAGAGTGGCTGGCTGCACACGTGAAGCCCTCGAAAGCTGTGTGCTGTGGGAGGCAGAACCTCAGCAGAGCTGCTGGGGAGGTTAGAGCTTGTAATCCATCCTGAATGAGGATGGATTAACCAGATCCATAGGTTAAAATGCTCTTTTCACTTGTAAACATAATAAGGAAGGGGAGAAATAAATTTTTTCTCGGGCAAGTCATAATTGTTACATAAAAATACCATTGTATGGACCTAAAAGAACTTAATATTGTTACTATTTGCACTTGTAATATACAGTTACATGAATTGCATATGCAAAGAGATGCATACACTTTTCTGTACCCAAAAGATGTGTTTGATTAATTATAATATTCTGATTTTCAGCTCCCAGTATCACTTCCTTAGCCTCTGAAAATCACATTTTTAAACTATGTGTTTCACACAACAAGGGCCTTATTTACTTTTAGAAGTACTTTTCACAGAACAATTTACTTACTCTAAATTCATATCAAAGGATTTGAACCTTCATATGCCATTTTCTTCATCATTTTAAAATTCTTTTTCATTGATTTGTTGCTTTGGTATTTTCAGAGATGTGATCTTGCTGCCTTACAGCAAAGAGGACAGCTCCAATAGGAGCAGAAAAAGGCCATCTTTCCCGTTTTTGCACTGCTAGTAAGAAAAGATTCTCTTTTCAAGACAGAAGCAGAGTCTTTTCTCAGTGCCCAATTTTTCACACTGTGAATACTCACATGCCATATATTATTCAACAATATCAATAAAAACTGTGGAAATTTAAAATGTGTCACAACTGACTGATAATTTTACATTAATAAGGAAATAAGGGAGCTTTCTCTGCATTTTTACAAGCTTGTTATTCAGTTAATGTACAGTAGATGGCCTCATTTAACAGGAAGATGACAAAAATTTGAAGCCATATGGATATAATGACATTCATACTTGCTTCTAACTTTCTGGGCATTGTTAAACGAATTAAGAAATAAGCTAGGAGAGCTGCAATGAAAACTGCTGTGGCCTTTGGCAGAATGAAAGTATTAAATAGATTTCCAAAGGAAACTTACATCTGGGAAGACTTAGGGTGTTAAAGACACCCCCTCAGTGCTCAGATGTAGATCTGTGTGTCAGCATGTTATGACATAATGCATTTTGCATTGCTCATAAAGATTAGCCATTAGCTCCAAAATCCTTTGGAAAGCTGGTTTGTGCTAAAGCACTGGTGAGTAACATATAGGAATAATGAGGTTATAAAAAGGCTGACTTGTCTGCTTCTATGCTTGTGGTATAACAGCCACATACTTGTCTTAGCCAGCTTTTCTTATTGATTCCTAAACATATCATTAGCCTGAGATTTAAGAAATGTTAGGACTCAACAGTATTTGTCTATGGCAATGCACAATCTTATTCTTCCTCCAGAGCCCTAAATACACAGCACGTCCCTTCTGTGGCACTTACTGCAGGGCGTTGTTGGGAGCCCTGTCATCTCTAGTGCACTGTTAAAAAAGTTTAATATTTGCAAGCCTGATTTAATTTGAAATTATGCAGTTTACCAAGCACTCATGTTGTTATAGGTGTTGCTGTGTGAAGCACTTCCCCGGGCCAGCCTAAATAGTGAATAAAATAAAAAAAAAAGGCAAGACAATAATGTTGGTTTTAAATTATTTCCCATTCTAGGAAGACTGGCAGCTGTCCATAAGCAGACCAATAGTGAAAGCTGAAAGCAAAATCACAATTTAGTTCCAAAGAACCTATAAGAGGGGTACATAGAAGAGCCCAAATGTGTGCAAGGGAAAACAGAGATGGCCATTTTCAAATGGCCTGAAAGATGAAAGATGTCATATGGGACATAATCCCAATCTCAGTGAAGTGAAGGGGAATTTATTATCACATGAGAATCTGACCTGCTCTGTAGTTGGTTTTGGCTTTGCATTTGTGCAAGCACCATGATCATGACTTAACCACAATTTTATGGCAAAAGGAAAACATTTCCTAATGGTATCCTCAAAAACCACAGACTTTTCCACTTTGGACAAAGCCAATGTCCAGCTATTGCATTAGTAGCAGACCCAATTTACAGAGATGTGACTAAAGGGTTAGAAATTAAAAAACATCTTGAACTTGTCTGGTTCTGCCTCAGAGAGGGCAATAGTCCACACAGGGCTGACTCACGATCCTCCAGCAGCTGCCTAATGATGGCCTGGGAAGCAAAACTGAGGAGCTTTGGTCTGTGAGAATTTGATCATAAACACAATGAGTCAAACAAACAACTTCTGCTGTATTTAAAGTGGATCTGGTAAAGGCTAAAGCACCAAGATGAAGAAGGTCTTGCCTCTAACTTGGACAGAATCCAAAGCCTGTTGAAGTTAAGAAGGGCATTTGTGTTAGTTTTTTAACTGTACAAAACCTGTGCTTCCTCACCCTGACCTACTTTTGGTCATTTGCTTTACAGGAGGAGTACTTCAAAAATTGTTTTACATTTCTTCTGTAGTAAATACATCTGTTAATTGCATGCCCCAGCACTGTCTGATACATTGTTTAAACAAAGGACGAAGTAGAAGGGAGATATGCTATTTTCAATAGAAATGCTATCATTCTCCCCTGCTGGGGTAGGTGGAGGAATCCACCCCAACATGTGAAGCAATGCTGCTTTCCATTTCCTGAGCAGAAAAGAATGCCAATAGCATCTACCTCGAGGCGAATGGTTTGGGCTCCCTGTCTGGTATTAGGATGATGTTTATAAGAAACTCAAACAGGCTCGTTCCATCCCATCATTAGTAATGGAAACAAGCGGGCTCCCTCTCATAATGAATGAATTGGCTGGGATGGCCTGGTTTGTTGGCACGTCCGGTCAATGATCACTACTTGAAAGGGCTCAAACCCTGTCTGGGTCACAGGAGTCAGGAAAGGAGATGGAAAAAAAAAAAAGGGAAAGAAATGGTCTAACAAGTTGGGTTTTTTTCCACTGCAAGGCCTTTGTACGTTCTCTCAGCTGGAATTGTCTTAAACAGCGAATTAATTGAATCCATTTCACACAGTGCATGAGGACAGAAGGGCCAATTTAGGTATCCATACCTATTAGGATATCTTCAGCTGTAATAGTACTGATGCAATATTTTGTAAGGCTTGTCCACATGTGATTGGAAGTAATGAAACCTCCATTTATTAAACGTTTAAATGCAGACTGTGAAAAACCAGAGTGGTTCAGCCTTAAAAATCCTTTTATGCTCTGTGAGCTGCAGAAGGAAAAACTACTATAAGGTGGCATGGAAAAGAAGCATGAATGAATAGTTCACAGATTTCCCAAGTTTCATACCAAAAAGAACAGCTATATCCTGTTCTTTCAGAATGAAACCAAAGCTTTCTTACTTCTAGGGATGCTTGTCTGCCAAGGAAGCTGGCTTTTGAACAGTCCTGCCACTGCACCAGTCCCAGCTTCCCCCTTTTCTCAGATGCACAGTAAGAGAAAGCAGCTTAAAAGAATGCTGGTTAAGCATAATCCTGTACTTGTCTGTCAGAGGTGTTGCAGGATGGAGTCCCGTGCTGTTTCACAGGAAATGCACAGAAGAGTCTGGATCCCCAGGTAAAGGATCCTTGTGTCACATAGCCAAACTATCTTTGCTTCAAGACCCACTCAGTCTGTATGGCAGATCACAAAAGAAATAAGGGAAAAGCAGGCCTGCACTGGTACAAACAAGTGCTTGCATTTTAAACAACTCGTTCCTTGTTCCTTTCATTTGTCTTTATATGCTGCAAATGCCACAACCTTTCTGCAGACTTAAAAGGTTTTAGAAATATCAGGATTAGAATATATCCTAAGCATATTTGTTACCAAGTAAAACACAAAATGCCTCCATTTCCCCTGCAGATTATTGGCTTTTTTTCCTAATCTTTCAAAGTGTGATTTAAAAAGCCTAATTATATCTTGATTGAAAAACTGCTTTATCTTCCGAGGGCTGCTGTTCTTCTCAAAAGGTAATGTGGTCTAAAGCAGCTGATTCTGTCACTCTGTTCCATCTCAACATTTATGTTTCACAGATTGCTCTGTTTGAGCACACATGCTGACATTCTGGAATGATGTTCTTCATGCAACCTCCAAAGGTCACCCTGCCACAGCAGCGCTGCAAAGAAATAGTGACCAGAGATATCCCATCAGAGATGTTACGCAACAGCCTCGCTGCTTCAGCTGGTGTCTGGCGTGGGAAACTGTGGCAAAAGGACTTGCTTGTTTCAAAACTTGTAATGAGCAAACAAAGTGCAAGGCGGTTTCTTTGCTGTTTTGGTTGAGGAGGATTGTTTTTTGCAGAACTGTCATTTCCAGCTGAGTCATACAAGGGGCAGGACAGAGCAGACTGCTCTGTATCTATCACCTTGCTTCTTTCTTGGGGCTGCCCAGAGAAATGTTGTCTGTTCCTGAACTCATAAAAGTAATTTTGAGGAAAAACTTCTGCTGGATTAAAGAGACAGCTATACCCCTTTTGTTCTTAGCTATTCCTTGGCAATATCGTGGGCCAAATTGCTTTTTGCATGGGAGGAAAATATTCCTGAATAACCCTCTGTATTGAGATGTTACTCCAGGACTTCCTCTCCAGTGTCCCCTCTCAACAGGCTGACTCTGTGACTCAATTATATTTATGCTTGAGTCTTTTTAGCAGAGATCAACCTCTTTTTGCCATAAGCTGCAGAATTCAGATAATTCCTCCCTGATTAAGGGTAATCACTGCCTGACCACAACCTCCCTTGATTCTACTGGGCTTTGAATCAGACCTAAAAAATATTATCTTCTAGTCATTTTAGTGGTCACTGAAGCTCTTCAGTGCCTGACAGATCAAATCTTTTGCTAAGGTTAACATTAGCATTAGAGCAGGAGACAAAGTAAGAAGACATTTCATCATAATTCAGAGCACTCAATGCCTTTTGAGGGACAATTGCATCATACTTCAGCTACTCTTCAATCATTGGTAAAATGCCTATGAGATTTTTCCATCACCTCTGTTCTCACATTACAATATTTTTTGTGCCATATGGTGTCATGCTAAAAATAAGCAACAGGGTGCAAATAACTTAATTTGTGGCTATTTAGTGGCATAGTTTTTAGTGCTACTCAGTAGTAATATGATTTAAATGTGATTCTTATCTTTAGAGTGAACGATACCAAATTCTTGCATAAAGACTTGTGTGCTAAACTAAGCAAAAATTGACATAAATTCAAGCTCTAATATGATTTCTGACGATTTAATGGATTTATTAGTTTCTTTAATCATGCATCCTGCTCATTCCTTGGGCAGTCAATGAAGACTTCTATTCAGAATCCAAGTGTCAAGGTAATGTTAGTTTTGAACACTTGACCACTTCCAATTGTGTTCCATAAAAAGCTGGCCTAACATATTTCTAAAGAAAAGCAATAGTTCAAGCTCAACATTACTAGGATTAATTAAGGGGAAAAATTTACTAAAATACAGCACAAGATTTTTGCCAAACTTTAAAAAAAAAATCACCCCCAAAGGGTAGCTCAAAGACATACTTCTGCATTCCTGATTTTAGCTAGGACCAGGAAGAGTTTGTAACATTGGAGGGTTCTTTGAGACATTTCTTGCAGTGGGTCTGTCCTGGGAAGAATAAAGAAAAAACTGGAAAAGTCATTGTGCATAGTCTTCCCAGACTGACAGATCCAAAACATCATGAAAGAGAGGTTCAGCTTTTGATCTGATAAGAGAAAGGGAACAAATGAAAATTGATTGTTAAATCTTGATCCACACAGAATCTCCTTTAAAACACTGAACTATAACTACTTAATTAATGATGATTTAAGCTTCTGGCACGATAAAACCTAAACCCTGTGTGGGGAAAAATGTGTGACTTTTGTTTTGCAATGTCTAAATTTGTAATTGAAACAATTTTTGGCAGGTAATTAAAATTTCAAGTGGGACATGATCCTCTCTTTCCCCTCAGCTCTGTGAGAGGGCTAACAGATTTATGCAATGCTGTTTCTGTGGTTTGCCTTGGAAGAGATCAGCTTGATTCAATTCTTCTCTCCTGAGGCTGAAGCAGATGGGAAATATTACAATGGCAGTATAATACATGTGGTAATATCATTTATATTTTCAGATACCTTGGACAAAGTCACCCCAATATAACTCCACAGCCATAATGAACTTGCATCAGAGATGAGTAAAGCAGCAGGGGGGCAAATTCTACGCTGGCCTAAGTCCCTGCACGATTTTATTGGTTTCCTTGTAATTTCAGAAGTTGGAAGTAAATGTAGGATTTGGTTCTTGCGTTTCATATTCCAGTGAAGGATTAAAGTGCTCTGGCATACTGTCTAAAGAAAAGAATCATATCTTTGGCTGCCAATAAATTAAGGGTATTTGTAATTCAGAAGGTTGTGGTGGGGTTCTGAATGCATAGAGCATCATTAACCTAGTTTCATCTGCAAAACAGTTTGTATTCATTCATTCCTTATTCAAGTTTGTACTAATTCACCCCGCATCCATTTTGGACAGTTTGTTGGATATGGATGGCAGTATTTGAAATTCTTCTTAATCTGCCTCATAGAGGATATTAAATGGCTATTTGTACACTGGATACAACGCTCTTATTGTCAACCTCCTAGGGCTGCTAAAGTAAGTATTGTGAAGGTTTTCTCAGGGTACCAAAGACAACTTAATTTCGGAGACACTTTTAAATATCAAGTTCTACGCCTGGCCATTTTTCAAGCACAAAGACCTATGGATCTTCCTAACTAGTTCCCTTGTGAGGTGAAAATTCACACTTTTGGTGCAGCAAAGAGCCTGCGAGCAGAGAGCTGGCTTTTTGTTAATATCAGAGGTCAGCAGCCTTGCTACTGAAGTGGCTGCCTGAGGCCTGGCACACATTGAGCTCTCCCTGCTCTGTGCAGCAACAACCCCAGCTGGCACAGGGTGAGAATAAACAGCACCACATAGCCCAGGAGGGCTGGAACATCTGCAGCAGACACAACCTGATCCAGCACAGTTTATCTGCTGCAGCCCTTAAAAGGTATGGGTGGAAGAGCCAGAGAACACCTGATAAATGAAAAGGCTCTGTACAATTCGCTTTTTTGATTCTCCACTGAAAGACATTTGCAGCAATCTTTCTCTCTTCAGCTGCTCTGAAATAATCAGTTGGACTTGAAAACCTCTCTTCTTTTTTCCTCCATATTAATGCTATTCTGTTCATACAAAAAAGAGGGAGCTACAAAGAGGACCACCCTGCCAACAGCTAAGCCACCAACAGCCTGAGAATATTTTGCAAATAATCTTCAAAATATCTGAGAAGATTTCAATTACTCTTTTCAAAGATTTGCAATTCCCACTACACAGCCCATTGTTTGCTTTCACTAGGACATTCTTCTCTTAAACAGCTGGCATGGAATGACTACTGCTCTGTAGGGAAACAAGCAAACACCCTACAGTAGATTTGAAGACAAAACCAGAGAAGATGTAGGGTTTTTTTTTTTTTTTTTAGAGGCTCTCATGAACATAAAAGTGTTTTCCAAGAAAATACTAATCCTATTTTTGCTGCTTATAGCTGAGGGAAAGCATGGGGGATGTAGTTTATTCTCCTTTGATGCTCAGCATGGCTATTACAGTGAACATCAAAGGAACAATGAGCGATGCTTCCCATATTTCCCATTAACTCTGTTCGGATGAGCAATTGTTTCTGTCTTCTCTGTTTGAAAAAAAAAAAAAAAGATGCAACTTTGTTCTTGCTCATTTTCCTAAAAGAAAATGGAAAGAAGGAAAAGAGAAGAAGCAGCATAAAGGGAAAGAAGAGAGAAAAAAAGCCTTCTAATGCACTGCCTGGTCACTGGGCGTGAGCTGCAGGGAGCTTCAGTGGGAACTGATTATGTCCAGGAGTTTTCCAAGAACTGCCAGAGCTGAATTGCTGTGGGAAGTATTTTCCAGACACAGATCATCCTTTCATATCTACTGCTGCAAAACGTGCCTGGGATGTTCCTGTGACTGTGCTGCCCTTTGCAGCACTGGGGTTGGGAATGAAGGGGTGCCTGAAGCTGCCCTAGCAGCCCAAGAAAGGTTTGCCCTCAGGAGGAAAGGTTTCACCTGATGGGAGAGCAGAGGTGCCTGTGCCACCCTCCAGGGTGAGATGCACATCCACTTGGAATCCAGCAGCAGAAAGGGATGTGTCTCCAGAGGCTGTGGATAGCTTTGCCTTTTGCTGAAGGCCAAACTCTGCTCAAGTCTTAGGTCTACAAGTCACATCCCTCATTTCTTGGCAATCATTTGGGTGCCCCTTTAGCTGTAGGAGAAGGCCTAGGCTTTCAAAGCAAAAATCCACATTTGGCCTTGAAAAAATATATATTTTCATTACCCTCACATTCTTTCTGTTCAAAGTCCTGTGCATGCTTTCTCCTTCCTGGCAGACATCTCTTCATGGAGTACTTGTGTGAATCACAGCAAGACAAAAATGTGCAGACATTGTTAAGGGAGGTACCATTTTCATGCTCTTTCTGATAGTTCATGTTTAAATGAAGGGTTTGACATAAATGGGGGAAAATGGAAGCAGTCTCTGAGCTAATCTGAAAGGAATCTCCTCTGCTAAAGTAAACAAAGCCAGAAGTCCCAGAGCTGAAGTTTATCCAAACTAAAGCCAACAAACGGTTGTTGTTGGAGGGGGTTATATCATGTTTTCCATTGTCATGTTGACATGAAACAGGCAGAGGCTTCCACTTTGCAAACTCAGAGACAAGATTGGCTCTGAAGTGAAAATAAATAAAGAAGAGCAGTAGTTGGAAGTAGGTTAAGTTTTCCTCAAATCAAAGTTCAAAGAACCCTTCCTATGAAAGAGAAGATGAGAAAAAGTAATGATTGCTTGAAAATATAAATTAAAAATATAATGTAGTATACTTCTGTGTGAAAGAGGAGCTACTCTACAGCCAATAGTGGATCTCATTCCTCCTTGTGCCCGTCCAGCATTTAAGATAGGGTTAGCAGAACTCCCCCTCTCTCCTTTGTACTTACAGAAGAGACTTTCTGATTCCTGTAATTAATAATTTTTTACTGCCTGTGGAGGTTCTCTCTTGATTAACCATAGTCAAAAGCAATGCAAGGGTTAATATTTGAATTTTTTTTTTTTTTAATACAGTCTCAAAGCCATGTGAAAAATATTAATAGCATGATCACCACATATAAATATGTAAATCTCATTTCCCTGAAACAATGTCTGACTGTGTTGAATGGAGAAAAATCAGGAAATTCTGTGGGAATTCCTTACAGATTTTTCCAGTGACAAAACGTCTCTTGTCAGGGAAGTCACAGAGAGGATAGAAAGGAAAGCTTCATGAACTCTGTGCATCAAAAGATTAAAGGGAAGAAGGAAGGTCCCTGGAGAAGTAGCTGTCCTGCAGCAGCCACCAAGGCAGTGGGAAGCTGCCACAGGGACACCACTGCAGTGACAACCACAGCCCCACAGAGCCAGCCCTCCGGGAGGAATCCACAGCATGCCCTGGGCTGCACACAGGCAGCACACCGAGGGCTGCAGCCTTCTCTGCACCCAGCCACGCTGCCCTCAACAGCCTGACCTGGGGCTGCAGAACTAAAATAACACTTTTTTTACCCCTCCTGGAGCAGGAGTCACCTCTGTGTCCGGTTCTCCTTCTGTACAAGGTGTATTACCATGGAGATGTAGAAGGAGGGATAGGCTGATAAAGTAGTACAGCAGGTAAATGATGACATTAAAATTTTTGTTCCATTTAGAGTTGAAGGTTATTTATCATCTCCCAAAAACCAAAATCAGAATGTCTCAAAATTATAGACAATTGGTGGTAGATGCTGAACTCTAAACCATGTTAGCCATGTAATCTATGATTCACCAGGCTACAACATGCAGAATTAGCCAATGTTCAGCAGAACAGATTTTTTTATACCTTTCTCAACTCTATTTTATTTTTTGGGTGCTGCCAATAATAAATTGAACTGTGCTCCATCATATCAAACTGCAATGATGTAGGACTCTAATCCAGTTACTTTGAGACCATAAAACCCCCTATTTGTTAACAACGTATCTTTGCCATTGCCAACAATTTCCCTTTTCTTAACTGAGATCTTTTGCCCAGTTTCATAAACAAGCATGACTAAAGAATAGCATAATCTAGAGTATTAATGGTATGACCATTGCACTAATATCTAGTGCTGTGAGCTTTGACAAGTTATTGCTCCAAACCAACAAATTAAATCTTGCAACTCTTACAGCAGCTGTGGCTTGTGCTCAGACTAGGACCCTACCACAGAAACATCAAGGGCCATGCATTGCTCCAGGTGCCTGCCAGCCTGGGAAAGTGCACTTTGTTATTGTTTGCCCTTCCTGGTAGGCTGAACCTTTCAACTCTGAAGAGGTTGCTTTTAACCCCAAATGCTAAAAGCTGTTCTGCATCGTTTCCATTACTGACCCTCAGCATATTATCCCAATTATCAGGGCATTTCTGCCATTTTCTGCAGATTTCTGATTAAAACAAGGTGTGAACAACACTAGCACATAACTGGGGCAACAGCTAATGGAACAGTGCCAGTCTGGTTTCTCAGCCAGCCTGTGGAACAAAAGTGATGGTAATTTCATTTTTTTTTTTTTAGCAGCATTAATTGCAACTCTCCCCCAGCTGTTGTGTAAGGCTGGCATCAGCAGAGTTTGCATGTGACACCTGGCTGCTCATTTCAGACCTCAACACTTTGGCAGAAGCTGGGAGAGGAAATAGGATCTGCTTGTAATCTGCAGCACTAAGAGGAGAGCAAACGTAATGACTCTGACTGAGGCATCAACAGTGAGGTTTGTGCCAGCAACAACACCCTTCTACCTCTGCCTCTTCCCCCTGTAATAAAGCAGTGGATGTTTCCAACTCCACCTCCTCTCTCAGAAAAATCAGTCTGTGTAGATTTGGTGATTTGGTCTCAAGTCAAAAACAAATCTGGAAAATAATGAAAGGGTTATATAATAGTCTCATTTTCCTAAGGCTAATGCGTTCCAGGGGTGTGTGATATAAAATGTGTTTATGAAATTTGTCATATTTCCAAGAACATATATATAATGTTTAGAGGGGGTGGATTCCCCAGGCTTTCATTTAGCGTGATTTTTCCAGACCAGAAAGGAATGTTTCAATTTTCCTAAGCATAACCTTGTCTGCCGTGTGCTTGGTAAAAAATAGCTAGGAAAAATGGAAGGAGAGGAGTAGACCCCAGATATTTCATTACTTCGTATAGTCCAGGTTACTTATGATGGTTAATTATCTCCTGGCACACAGATGTGCATCATCTGGTTTTCCTGTCAAAACTCTGGAGGGAAACCTTTCAGAGTTACCAAAACCTTTGAGGAGAGATAGTTCTGTTGTTAGCATTACCCTTAAACTGGAAATTTATCAACAAAGAGCACATGTGTGCAGTGTTCCATACAGCTAACTGCTAAACATAACAGTCTGGCAGTCTCACAAATAAACTACATCTGCACAGTACCCATCCACTTCACATGCTATCTAATCCTTCCCAGTTAATAATAATAAAAAAAAGAAAGTAAGTAAAATGGCCAAATCAGCTGTTTACAAGTTTTCCTAAAATATCATTCTTTTCTCAGGGATCCGAAGTGGATGCTCAGCAGGAAAAGTCATTTGCATGCTGCCTCTTGAAGCCTACATGTAATGGTTATATATCATTTTAAAACTGCAATTTGCAACTGAAAGTAATATGAAAGGTCAATAAGTCTTGTAAGAGAGATTTTAGCATTCAGCCATTACCTCAGAAATGAGTTTCCTGACCAAACATCCAAGATAATGCTTGCATTACAAGGAAAACACTAAATTACCTTAGAGCAAAAAATTACTTGGAATAGTACTGAAGGGTTTCTGGCATTGCTGTCACACTGCTTGCAGAACAGGACAGTTTTCCTAATGATCTCAGCGAAGTTCCTCAAGGACTGGGGTGTACCTACAAGAAGTGTCCTGCTCTGGCTGACTGAGGTGTCTTTTAAGCATCACAGATGCAGCCGAGACAGGCCCAAATCCATCTGACCTCCCTTTTGGCACTGATGTAGGGGGGCTGTGGATGAGCTTCCCTTGTAGGCAGTGGAAGCTGCCAAATACCTCCAGTGTGCCTAGCTAAGATTTATTCTGTCTTCTGGAAGTAGCTGTCATGATTGCCTCTACAAACTCAAGAAAAAATGGGATGAATGCAAGCTGCAAGGCTTAGCAAATGCTTTCACAAGTTGTGCTTGCTGGGTGAAGAATGAATTTCTTTCCTAAAGAAGCTTTCTAATATCCTACACTTTTGAATAGTTTAATATGCAGGACGTAAAGGTGCCTTCAAAGGGTGGGACTGAATATACATTGCTGGACTCTGAATCATCTGTGGTGTCAGAGGTGCTGGCTTTGTGTCCTGTCAGCCATCAGGGGGAATCTTATCTTGAACATGGGCAGAGTTTGAAAGCCCTGACACATCAGAAAACCTGGATTGTGTCAAGGTGATTTCACCTCCAGGCTAAAAGCGTCCCGGTGGGTTACAAGAACATGCAGCTTTTGGTCATGGAATTCACAGAATATTCCTTGTTGCACAGTGTCCAGATCCCAAGCTCTAGAAGTGGTTTAGCCTGAGGCTGTACTCAAATCTCCATTCCAAGCTATTATAGAAAGACAAAGAAACACATAGCCCAGGGGTACATCTGACTACCCTAAAGTCAGTGTATACTGAGCAGTTTCCTTAATATCTTGCCAAGTCTTGTCTCCTGGCAGGCTTTCCCAAGGAAAATTTTATATTGACTTACATTTGATACTAACCATATAAACATTTTTCTTGACAAGAGAGAGCATTTCAGCATGTCTGGAAATTCTCTTTTCAGTTGTGGAAAATCTGGTTTCTCAGTCCATTCCCTGCCCTGAACATGAATTAGTGATATGAATAAACTCCTTCCATTATTATTTTCTGTGAGAAAAGACTATTCAAATGTGCGGAAAGAAACATTCTAAAGTGAGGAGAGAATTCAAATTTTTAAGGGATTACTAGTGATTTATCAGTCTCTCTGTGTAACCTCATCCCCGTAAATAGTATGGAAGTTAGCCCAGTAAGGAAATGTTACAACACCATGAAACAGGAATGTGGCAGAGAAATGAGAATACTCATTCACACTTCATTTCTGTATTGTTCTTCTACCCAAAATTTACCATTTATTGAGTCAAATATATGTTGCTCCTCAGAAATGTCCAGGGATACGACTAGAGTGAGAAGGAGACCTGACACTCAGGAGGGGTTTGTTTATGGAGAGAAATAAAATTGATATTCCTTCTCTTTATATTGGATTGTCTCTTAGTGCTTATCCCTCTGATGATAAACACAGGTGTATATAAAAGAACACTTACAGCATGTTAAATATAAAAAATATATATATTGTCTGCTGCTGTAAGCAGAGAAAACTCATGGTACACATTTGCTCAAATTTTATAATCACTGCATTTTATAATCTTTATAATCTAACTGAAGATTATTGGAGTTTGTATACGGCAAAGCAGAAACAGAAAAGGGTCAGTTCACAGTAAATTCTATCCACTCTCTACAGAAAACATGCATTTGTTGTTTTTTTTTTTGTTTTTATAGGCTTAGCCTGGTGAGGAAGGCTGGTGCTGCAGAGGTTGTTGCCTGATTTGCTCATGCACAGATCCTCCTGAGCTCCAAGTGCTCCAGTGCCAGCAGACTGCTCCTGGTGGACTCACCCCTCGGCAGAGGTCCCTGTCCAGGTATGGTGACACAGATGGGTCTGCCATGAACTGGCTCAAGTCATCCTTTCCATGAGGTGTGTCATACAGAGTACTGTCAGGTGTGATTTTAAAGACATTTGGCTTTCCTTTACAGCCTACAGTTTCTTTGGCTGCTGCTTATTGAGTTAATTGTAAGGTTATTCCTTGCCTCTCTGTAGGAATAAATAAATTGCTGATCTTTCATATTTACTGGAGAGAAAAGTGTTTTATCTAAAGGAAGGTCTGGTTTACAATATCTGGCAAGCAGGAACTGAGCACATCCAAAAAAGGTCAGCTGTACTTGTGGAATGTCATCTGTTTAACTTAAATACTCATACCACACTTATCTACACTCTAGGTTGAATTCTTGTATACAAAGTACCTCTCTCCCCTCTGAATTCCATGTTCGCTTGGTTTTTGGCATTCTTGCTCTCTGTAAACATGCACACACACACACTCACATGGACTTCCACATACCATCAGCTGCTAATCAGTCTCATGAGGGGCTGAAACAGCCTGCAGATGCCTGATTCAAACTATTGCAGCTGAGGGAATTAATTTACCCTCCTGTTCTATGCCAAAGTAAAAATTCTGTAAGCTGACATATTTTCATATATCACTCTTAAAAACTCCTTCAACAAAACCGTTCAGAATTTTAAGGCTTTTTTTTTTTTTTTCCTGCAGGCAAATTGTTGAAAGAAACCCCCACGCTGCCAGTGTAAGACAAACAAGTACAAGGGAGAACTCCAAATAAAATAGCTGGAAGCAAAGACTTATTCCTTGTGCAAAGAGCTTCCAGGCAGCACGGAGCTAACAGTTACAAAATTATTCCAAGAGTTAAAAGAAATAGCTTAGAATCTCTCTGGTGTCTGTAGCAGAAGAACAAGCAAGAACAAGAACAAATGCAGCCAGGGCAGACAGCACTGTACAGTCCTTCTAACTTTAAAGAAAGCAAAGCAAAGAGAAACCTTTGGGATGATACTGCAAATCCCACAGCTTTCAGCTTCACCATTAAATATCTGACTGCTGAATTAGTGAAGGAAAAGTGTTCTGGTGAGATTCGTGCATACACATTTCTTACAAGCTACTAAAATTATTGGTAAAAATAAAAATAAAATAAAAACATGAAATCATAAGAATCTTGAATTACTCACCGACTTGTTGTGCCAAAATAACTGAGGGTTGAAACACGGCAAGAATGAGCAAAGTTACTTTTTGCACAGAGCTCATCATGTCTAAATATTAGACATGAGACTCTCTGTGCAAAAATAAAAATGGGGGGGGAAGAAAAAAATCTATTCAAAATAGCAACATCGGTTGTTCCCTGCCCTTCCAGCACCGGGCCATGTACAGAACTCAGCCACAAGCATTCCCCAGCTTTGGCCTTAAATAGGAAAAAAATTGGCTTACTTTTCTTTTCCACCCCCTTTACTGAAACATGAGAAGAAGACCCATCCCCTAACAGTAAATGAATGATTAATATTTCTCTTGGCTTTACAGAAGACTAAAGTCAACTAAACAAGATACACAGCACATTTGGAACTTTTGTGTGCGTACGGAACGCATGCTGACACTGTATATGAACAGTGAGCGTGCACTCTATGTGACATATATGCATGTGGAAAAAAAGCCCCGTGCCAAAGCCCTCGGGGCAAAGCATTTTTTCCTGTTAATTAGGAGTCAATGGGTAAAACCCAAAGAGGGTTTTTAATTCTTAGTGCTCCCTGACAAAGATAAAAGGTAAGTAGCGATGTAGCTGCACGGACTGAAAGAATGTCAGAAGTGGAGGAGCAAACCTGGGTATTTCTGCTGATGACCCATCTGACTTAATGAAAGGAAGGACTGAAAATCACACTTCTCTTCTAGTGCTTTTCTCACCATTTGCACCTCACAACGCGATTTTGTGCTTCATGGGGAGAAAGCAAGCATTAAAAAAAAATTATGAAGAGAACAAGATTGCAAATCAAAAGCATCAATTTCTCAAATTAAATCTTTTCAAGTAATTCAGTTTGATGCTGTCATTACAACATTTGAAAGGAATGCAGAACATTTTTCTTGTCTGTTTGCTCCTCAAACAAGAAGGTAGAGAGGACAAAAAAAAAAGTCTTGAGCCTACTAATGCCCATTAAACCTAGTTATTTCTTTATTCCACACAAAACTTTACTGAGAATAAGATCAGAACATACTATTTCTTTTTTCCAAATCAGATGTTTTGTTATGAATCTAGTTTTGCTGGGAATGTAGCCTTAAGAGATCCCAAAAGAAAGCTGTCACAGTGGACATCTCTGCTAAAACAATGATCAAACCAATTGCTGCTCTCAGTCAATCAATCTGATCCAGAGGTCCTGCAGAAGTGCTCATTCATTTGTTTTCGAGTGTTGCTGAGATTACAGTGACCCAGGGAACCATCCCCCTGAATAATCTGTGAGTGCCATGAACTGTCGTCCAAAAAATGGCCCATATCTCTGTATGCATCACAAAATAAGAACAGTCTGAAATTTAATCCAGCAGGTATTGGATCTCATTTCAAAATCTATTTGTCTGAAATAAATCTGCACTTAAACTGAAACACCCTCTTCTGCCGGGGTCACACGAGTGGAGTAGGTTGAAACAAGAGGTCTTAAATTATTTGATGTCACTTTTACATATCCTGAGCATCTCTTCTGCATCTTAAATGTTTGTAAGGTATGAATGCCTTGATACATTCCAAAGGAATTACATACCTCTTTTTTTCCCCTGAATCTCCTGATATTCCATGCTGTATCTCTTGCATTGGCAGAACTATTTCCTGCAGGTTTGGGTTTTCATATTCAGGATCATATGACTTAACAGGTTAGGTTATTTAGTTTATAGCATTCAAGCAGCTACAATCAACAAACAGATAACCAGCTCCTGTTGAGCCATCCTAGAACATAAAACAATAGGCTTCCAGTTTTAATGCAAGAGCCTATAAGGTTTTCTCCTCTTCTGGAGTTATGCTCAGATCAAGAAATAAATCCTAGAACCCGGATTTGTTTGTCTCTCTTCAGTAGAAATATACGAACAGATCAAACCCTGGATAAAAACCATTCTCAGCTATAGAAAGAGAATTAAACTGAATTAACTGTTATCAAGATCACATGCTGGTCAATTTATTGTAAAAATGTCTATGTGTTTGTCACAGTAATTAATTTTCATGAAGCGTAATGACTGTTACTTGGTAAGTGTTCATATTTGAGGAAAAATAAATTCATTCAAGGTCCTCGACTTGAAGACACTTTCACAATGAGTTCTGCAATTTTCTAGCCTGCTTGACCACAATAAACACTTCTCTAAATTTATTAAATCTAACCTTTCAAAAAAAGAACATCCTTGGTGACTGCCTTATTTTCTCTAATGCTCACCTTCAATTTTTACACTGCAAAACTTGTCTCAGTAAAATTTATCCATAACACCTACTATTGGCCATAGGCTTGGGAATATCAACATGTGTGCTTGAATTTGTAAAGAAATGGATCCTGGGCTTTCTGTATAGAAGCATAAACCATATCTCTTAATGATTACATGCTATAAAAACAATAACCCTTCCTTGGGCTCTGCAGTGTATTTGCTGTTGTTTAAGGAACAACACACAGCAATGTTCAGCTACATTAAAATTCCTCATCAGTGCTACCTTCACGTAATAGTGGTTGTAGAATTGTTTCTATAACTCTAGTGAAAAACTCTCTGCCAATTGCCACTTACTGTCACAAGTCAATGCCTTTTGAGTGCAATTCACCATTTTCCTTAGGTGGCCTGAGGAGACTGTGGCACGACAACATTCCTTGAACATCCTCTGCACACTTTGTGTTCAAAGTCTTCCTTTTCACATCCTCTGCACAGAAACAGCCACCCTAAAATCAGTTCTTGAGTCTTGCAGGCAATATTGGATTATTTAGTAGGTAGCTCTTGTTTAATACTCATCTTCCTGGGGATGCAATGTCATGGCACCTGGACTAAACTGGAAAAGGTACTCATATCAAAATTGGTGCAGCTTTGATGGAGGAATCTGAAACAATTGCTTGTAAAAGTTATTGAATGTATTTGTGCTGTATGGTAGATACCAGAAAAGATGTATAGATCAAAACTGTTGACTACCTCTCCATCAGATACTGGAATATTCATGCAATCTGAGATTCCTTGCGCCTGTTTGAGTATTGTGGTTAGTGACATTCAGCCTAAGAAAGACAAATGAGAGACTTGCTTTTACATATTTATCAGGTGACCTCCAGTCTACCCTGCCAAAAGGTCAGTCCTTAAATAAGTAAATTATATTAATGGCACTTTAAAAGTTCCCAAAGTTCTGGCCTCTAGAATCAGTTGGTAACTATTCCTTGTTTCTGAGAGCTTAATCGGAACTAAGAATCTTCAAATTTTGTCATTGCAGCTACACCTATGCCAGCAACAAGATGGTTATTTTTTTTTGTTCTGTGTGGATTTTAATGACAGTAAAGAATCTCAAGGTTTTAAAAAGAGTGTAGTTTCACAGGAATAAAGCACTGTGAATAGAGCAAATAGTGTCAGAAAGCACAGTGGGGGAAAGAGCCTACAAGAAAAACTGAATCTAGAGCCACTAAACAAAGAAAACCCCAAAACACAGCCACACACTTTTCAATCATTTCTGTTTGTGAGCTAGAGGCGTTGCAAACTATGACTGATGCCCTAATGGACAATTACAGGAATGAAGGCAGCCAAAGCAATGAAATGGTTTCATTCTTCTCTCATCTTTCCATTTTCACTGAAATTTTGTCCTAAGATTATGGGAAATCAGGTTTTGAGACACAGCCTCTTGTTCACATGTGCTCTTTTTTCAGCTTTGCACATTCTCAAGGTTTCCACAAACTAAAATTCTCTTTTTTTTCCGAAGTCCTGTGCAGATTAAATGAAATCCTTCATCTGAGTCATGTTGGGAACTAACTGTGTGACAGCACAGCTGCGAAGGCTCTTAAGGCAGAGCCAACATTATGACTGCACACGGGTGAAGCAGAGACAGCACCCACAGCATTTTCTCTTCCCAGCAGGAGGGACAGAAGCCAAATCAGTTTAATGACCTCTGGGTGTACCGAATGCTGGGGAATTCTGGGCAATCTATGGCCAGGGCGGGGTTTCTCTGTGCTGGACACGCACCTTCTCCTGTCGCCAGGGATGGAGACCATGAGTTCACAGCACTGGCTCCACGCCTTTGTGAGGATGCTCCTCCTTTGCACCGAGGTGTCAAAATTATTTTGAAAGGGATCCTTTCTTGTTGTCTCTAATCCAGATTTCCACTGGACAACTGAAAAAAAAAACCCAACAACCCAGATCTTCACTTCTTAAAGAAATAACACAGTCCTAGGCACCTAAGGAACTATTCAATGAAATAGCTACAAGATTTTCTGCCAGGAGAGTGTCTCGTAAAGGCTTTTTGTGCTCTGTCACTCGTGGTTATTGGACATCAAAATAATATAAGATGGCAAAAAATATTTATAAATTTAAGAATAAACTCGCTTCTGAATTTGTGTGTATGCTTAATTTTATACAATGAGAAAAGAAATAGTACTTTGATATATCTCTAAGTAACAAAAAATGTGTTAAATTCATCAGAAGAACAGTCCAAGAATGAATTCTCATAAAAAGCAGGATATCCTTTCTACCTCGGGGCTGGTGTTGAGCGTGGAGGTACATCACGAAATCACTCCCTCTTGTTGGCTCTGCTCAAATCACTGTTGCTCCAGACAGCACATGTGGGTCCCAGAAGTGCCCAGGTTTATTGCACTTCAGCTGCTGGTCCCTATGGGACCTCACCATCAAAATGTTCCAGGCTTTAGGCTTCAGCAATAGCAATTCAGCAGACTTTAGGAGCACTTTTTTTTGGTCATCTCTTTTAAATAAAAAAACCCCAACAAAACAGTAACTGTAAGATATGGCCAGTACATTTGAAAAATCATTGTTTCACATTTTTCTGTTCGCTGATTTATTGTTATTTTAATGAGAGAATAAATATTCTTGTTTGAATTTACTAAAGAATAACAAAGGCCATCCGTACTATGACTCATCCATTAGCAAAAACAGAAAACAGAAGAACACAGGATTAAATGTTTTAACTCTTGATCTGTTAAATATTAATAGGCTGGGAAGCAAAAGAAATTACCAAGGCAAAAAAATTTGAAATTTTGAAAAAAAACCCAATCTTTTCTAAATGAAGGCCACCAGAGTTGTGCAAGAAGGTCAGAGACCATTGCAATACAAGAGTCTTCCACTCAAAATGAAATCCCAGTTTGAAAAAAGAAAAGAAATAGCAGTCTTCAGAAATAGGGTCAGCCCAGTTTTAATGGTATGAGGCAGGTATGACGTTCTCTTCTGGACTCTAAGTGTTCCACGTGTCCCAAAGTGCACACTGATTTCCTAGAAAGGAGAAACAGCATCCAGCTGCTTTTCTGGAAAGAGGGGAAGTGTACCACGGTGGGGCCAGCCCTGCTGCTGCTCACACTGGTGGGTGGACAGCTTGGAGGGCTGACTGCAAGGATTCTCTTGGCGTGTATTTTATAGGATTTTTTCTGATCTGTGACCTCATCATACTTTTCTCTGCTATTAACTCCAGTATCCTGTCATGGAACCCACTATACCTCTGCTGTTGGAAAATGGTGCCACTTATGAATTCATATCATACATGGAGCAACAACTTGGGGCTCTAATTTAGGTTAATGAGTTGATCTGTTCTGCTTTTCAAAGGCAGCTTTTAAAACACCTTTCCTTTCAAGATTAATCCTGCCCCAAGAACATTACATCACCACCTGGTATTCGGGTCTCAAAGTCTATACCAACAATATCAAGTATAATGGCATATAAAGAAGGTATTTAAGATATATGAATAGGCATGTAGCTATGCTACTGATCTGAACTGATTTTATGGTTAAGCTCTACAGAGTCTTGCACGTTTTATCTTAATATTACAGAACACAAAACTCTACTTCAAACAGATGAACTATATGCCAGCAGAACTGCCTGGGCTATGATAGGAAAGGGTGAGAAAGTTTTCCTGGATACACTGGGTAAAAAATACCACAACCACACACCCACTCCTGCTCCCAAGGTAGCAACAACCAAATTGTGGAAGGTTCTGGTGAATGAGTTCAATAGTTGGAAAGAGTCATCTGGAAGACCAAATTAAAATCCCACACATTCAATCATTTTAATCCCTGCAGACTCTGTGGCATGAAGAGTGGTAATAACATAATTATTTTAAAATTTTTACTTGAAACACTTATGCATACTGGATTCAAACTTTTTTGTGAATCAGAAAAATTTTGTTATGCCGCATTCAAGATCCACTTGCTCTTTGTTTCTTAAAGACAAGGGATGCTTTCTATCTCCTTTCCTAGAAATTGTGTTTCATGGAAAATAGAAATAAATATAATAGGAGAAGCATGCTTTTGAATTGGAACAATATAAATTTTTCCCCAATAAATAGCTTTGAGGTGTGAAATCTTCTTACCCCTTAATATAAGAATGTATTCTTCTCAGCACATCATTTTCTACACACATGGAAAATTCAGAAAAGTGCCTCCTCAAATTAATTAAATCCTTATTTGAATGGTATTAAATGTCCTTTTATTCAAATGGCAGAACAGTGAGTAGGCAGGTATGATTACAGTGAAAAACAGCACTATTAGGCCAGCATTGTGATTACAGACAAATAGCATAGTCATGATTTTGAGATCAAAGAATTGAGAGTATGCCTTAAATGAAGACAGATCCCATCTCACCTTCCCAGCCCAGCTGAACCTCTGTCCTCAAAGGGATACTCCACCAAACTCTTGCCAGAAATTACTCAAGCTCCAGGACCCACACCACTGAAGAAATCGTGCATGCAGAAAATTAAAAGAAGGAGCAACAGGAAGAATCTCTTGGTGAATGCCTCTATGCCTGATTAGTATTTATTCCAAGGTTAGAAATCTGGTGTGGGTGACTCTTTCCTGATGTTTACAGCAGTGGCAGTGTTCAGCCCATTCACTTGGCATTACAGGAGAGAAGCAGAGTCTTGATTGCAAAGAGATGCCCTGGTGGGAAGAGAGGACTATACAAATCCCCCCTCTGCAGGGCAACGCTGCATCCCACTGGGATGGAAAGAGTGCCAGTCCCCTGCCACCCACCCTGCATCTCCCCCATGGCTTCTGCTCCTTCCCAAGGCCAGCAGCCCTGGGAAATGCACAGAACGAGTGGGCACGTACACAGGACTGAAAGTCTGACCTGTTGTTACAGAGAGCTCGGGTTCTTTGCACTGCAGAGAATTAAGCTTGTTTCCATTCCCAGATCTTCTGGTGCTGGTTTTGATTTAGGAAATGCACTTCCTAATTTCTAGAGGCCAGGAGGTCAGGGTTGTTATTGTACTATGTTTCCCATAAGCTGCCTTCCTGTGTGTCTCCATGTTTTGCCATTTTGGATTAAACCACTACATGCCATGAATTTTCCAGCTCCCAAGGTATCACCCATGACCATTTTAACTACTCAGAAAGCACAGATTTTCCTTTGGAAGAACAATGAAATTTCAAAATAACTAACTCACACATCACTCATCTATGGAGGTCTGAGAACTTTATCAAGTGCCATCCTTATGTTAATCAAATGGGAAACTATAACATAAGGATGAATGAATATTTTCTAGAAATACAAAATAAATACATGAGCAGAATAAGCATGAGCACTGGTCCTGATCCAGTGCCATATTTAGTGAACTACAGTTTATGGAGATTGCCAGGTACTTCAAGCCTGATTCTTACCAGCTGACACTCACCATTATTCCTCAGAAATATAACTGGCATTCGTATCAAACTCTTGGTACATTTGGAAAGAGAATTGTGCCGTCAGGGAATGAAACAGTGAAACATTCTGGAGTATGACAGTGCAAATTGGTTAGTCCTCTGCCATTGTTCAGGTAATGCAGATTCTCAGATTCAGATCTTCTATACTTTTGGCTGAACATCTGAAGGAAAAATAGGCATTTCTTAAATACAGGTGCAGCATAGAACACATTTCTGAGGATGTATTTAATCAGTGTTCTTAGAATGGTTAACATTTCTAAAATCTTGCATGTGCACAATCTACAGAGAGCTGCACTGCTGTTGAGGTTCGTGTTCCAAGCTAAATTGGGCATTGCAGTACAAAATATATCAATGAACTTATCAATTTTACTAACTGATACAAAAAATATCACTACAAATGATAAATGACTTTCCGACCCACGCATGTTCTCAGTAAGTACAATTCCCTCCCTTTTCATGATTTGCAACGACTGCTCTAGGGAAACAACAGAAAAAGACAGAACTTGCAGGATGCTTTCCATCAGTGTCTGTTCTAATGCTTTTTAGCCTGGGGCGACCTCAGGATGAAGTTTTACAGTAGCCTTCTGCAGGTGCGTGCGTGCACGTTAGCCTGGGTGTGATACAAACCAGGAGCCCTGTAGGTCATTAAGCATGAAAAACATACCGACAAGAGCATTTACTTGGTTCTTCCACGTTGCAAAAGAGCTTAAAAGATCCTTTCCTTTTGAACAGCCCTGCAGCTCCCTCTGACACACGCTTTGCACTCAGAGCTGAGCCGTGCCCTGCTCGGGGGGCCGAGGGCTGCCCTGCCACTGCAGGAATGCACAGCAGCCCCTTGGAAAGGGAAAAGGAGCAGCAAATGGGCCACACCTTGCAACAGGTTGTCACATGATATAGTTTGTGATATTTCATAATCACCTCCTGTTGTAAAATGGTGAAAAGCCTGTGTGTGGTATGCCACAGTTAAAGTGGGGGACGAGGGAAGACCATGTGAAGATTTATGAACTTCTAGTGGGATAGATCCTCACTATCCTCAAAATCAGAGCTGCTTTCTGTGTAAAGCAGCTGCTGTTGGAGCAGATACCCCCTCCTGCCTGGCTGCCCCAGGTATCCTGCTCTGCAACAAAACCAAGGGCAAGGGCACACATCATCAAGAAACATCAAGAGAATGGAAGCTGTGCAATGCATTTGGTGAGAATCTGTAACACTTATGGTGTATGAACTAAAAACTGGTGCCATGTGATGTTATCACCAAAAAAAGTTTTCAGTGTCAGGACCTCCATTTAAAATAAAGTACTCACAAATTATGTCATAGGAAAGCCTGTGCTTCCCTACCCCTCAGTGCAGATGATATTGTGGTACAAAGAAAACACTGGTACAAGGCGTGGGCATGTTCAGGGCAAATTTATGGTTCTGTCATTTCAGTGTGTTTGTGAATTTTACCTTAGACTTCTAATAAAGATGCACGAACACAGAGCATGCAAAATTTCAGTAATGGATTTTGGTCTTTTTTTTTTTTTTCATTAACTTGAGAATAAAATGTCATGCAGGTAAATAAAAAAACATATTTAAATCAAACATGTCCTATACGCAAATATGGGAGGAAGGGGAGAATGAGGTCGTTTTTATAATTTTTAAAAATAACCTTTTCAAAGTTGCAATGAGGTGTCTTTTCAGAGCTCATCCTTAAACCATTATTGAAACACTATTTTCAAACAAATGACCATCAGAAAAATTCACCTCATCAGTATCTTTGAAAAGCTACACAACTCTCAATAGCAATACTTTAATATCCATAAGATGGTTTTAATGTGGTACTTGTGAAAGTACACAAGTTGGGTGGACTGCAATTTCTGCTAAGCCAAGAGTAAAAAATAATTCAAACCATAAGAATTCAGAGAATTTGACCTTGAATAACTTATACTGTTATCTATCTAACAATGTGCACTACTTTTTCTTTGGACCCAGTGCTTCTCTATTTTGGAATACAATGAACAAGGAATCTTTAATCTGTTCGTGCAGAGTTAATGACCCTTCCAAAGAGAAAAAAACTATTAATCCTTCCCAGAAATTTCTGCATATGGCTCTTTCTGGAACTGATATTGGAGTCTGACATTCTGGTATGTTTCAAGCAGAGAGGAAACTTTGAAGATTCTGTTTAAAATAAATCAGAATTCCAAAACACATTGATGCTCATTATGCAAGTGTTAAAATAGATAGGAAACATATTTATAGGCAAACCAAGTTGTTAATGAGCTGGGTAGTGGAAAGAAAGCATAAACAAGCAAGAATTTTTCTCTATTTTCATTTCTATGAAAGTGTGAGGAAAAAATGGCACATGAAAGAAATTCTTGCACTGTAGAGTTATTTCTACCACTTCAGCAATGGGTGTGGGAAACAATGTTAGTTATTAACATGCAAGTCAGACATTTGAATATGTTAAACACTGTATGAACACCACAACTTTATCACGACAGTACAAAGACACTTCCCACACTCCTTATCATTGAAGTACTTCTGATTTCCCAAGAGTTACACTAACCATGTCTAGGCTGGCTTGATCTCCTTGGGAATCCAGGCTCAAATGCATCTGAACCGTGCCTTGATGAGCACAAAAAAAATATGTATTTTTTAAAAAATTACTATCAGTTTGTCTGAAGACAGCAGCTACTATGGAGGTAGAAATAGGACCCCAATACATCTTGTCTTATTTACAACAAGAGGAATCTGTGAGCACCTGCAGATATTAAGGCTCCTGGATGTTGTATATACCTGCCAATTTTACTTGCTGCATTCCCTTTTTTTAGAGCTTCTGATCTACTTCTCGTTCCACTTACACATCATTTGGTTAACTAAGGGCACTGGGAACATCTGGAGTCCGGTTGGACAGAAGGAAAAAACGCCAGCAATGGGACTGAAGAGGAGCTATTCAGACCTGTGGCAGCTGAAAAGGCTGCTCTCCAAAGCCCTCACCCCTGTCCCCAGAGAGCCATAAAGCAGCTCCACATTCAGCCAGCGAGGCACAAGCAGGACACTCTGCTTCCACAAGTCACTTCTTGGCTGACCCTGCAGGCTCTCAGCTATCTTCAGGGAATCAAGAGCTAGAAGCTTCTTGCTCTTTTAACTTTTCCAAGTTTCACAGTCATCACACTAATGATTTTTTTTTTTGTAAACTACTTAACACAATAAAAATTTAAGGGCAGCTAAGTCAGTGCTTCTTTGTGTGCTGCTATTCCACTGCAAGTGTGTTTGTAGCACGAGCAGAAAGCTTTGCCTCAAAGAGGTTACAGAATTTCTTCTTTGTGTTTTGCTTTGACAATTATGTCAAATTTAAATTAACTACTCAAGTTTCATGCTTTTAGCATTAATTTCAGATGTAAAAATTGTTTGCATTTTTAGAGATCCCTCAATTTTTAAGCCAGATATACTGTAAAATGGTCTTCACACATGTAAGATTGTAAAATAAGTGTTGTAAATTGTTCCTTTGCACATTATTACAAATATCCTGAATATTTTCACCAGTGATCTTTATCTTTAGCTAGCTTTATTTCTATGAAAACATGTTTGTCTGCCATGCATTACCATCTAACCTCTGTTGAGCTAACTGAGCAGTTCATTTTTGGTCTCCCTTCAAACAGAACTAATGTTACACCACCAAAACAATCACCTGTCCAGACAGGTAACTAAAAACTTAGAGAGTGTCATCTGTTCAAGGAGGCAACTCTCAAGGTGCTTCGAGTAGGCATTGCTGGACCAGGAAAAGGGATGCTGGGATTCTGAGAGTCTTGGGTTTTGGGAGGAACCAGGACAAGCAGTTGTGCGGGCAGGAGTTTGACATTTGAGCCACGGACTCTGAATGGAGAAAACTGGGACATCAGATCCCGGGAGGACAGAGCAGAAATGCAGAAAGGCTGATGACACCCCAGCCCTGCCAGCCCTCCTGGAGATTTCTGCTCCATCAGTGCCTCTGTGGGAGCGTGCTGGAGGAGCTCTGCTCCTGTCTGCTGCCTCCAAACTCATGAGGCAAAGCCAGCAACAACAGAACAGCATATTTTCTTTACACATGACAACCTCCACCCATGGAACTGAGCTGGAGTCAAGACATTTTGGCACCTTAATAAATAAAATGTATTCTGTCTGAAATAAGTTAATAGAAGGACTGATCCATCTGTGCTCCAGAATGCACTCTGGAATGAGATAACCCTACAAGAAAAACACTTCGTGCCCTTCACCTTTACCCTTTGCCACTTAGTGCAAACAGAAGCTTTGAGATTTGAGAATTTTGAGCTTTAAAATATTATCTTAATAAAAGGACCTTACAAACCATGAGTAGTTTTTTATTTACATTGATTTTTAGAATGATAAAATGACATATTTGAGTTTCAGACAAATCTTATTTTCTTAATACACAAGGCAATAACAGTTATACTTTTCAGACCATGTGAGCCTTTTAATATAATTTTATGGTTTTAGTGTATTCTCTTGGACCAGAATTAAAAAAAAAAAATGCATCTACCTGAACCTTTGATTCCTTATCTGAAAACAAAATCTCACTCTGTTTATCCCAATGGTACTAATCATCCTTTTTTTTTAAAGGATAAAACTTCTTTAAGGTGTAACTTGCCTTTCTGCAGTTAAAAGTATTTTTATACTTAATACACTTGAAATAAATATGGTTTTATATAATTTATTTTATTATAAACTGTCGTTGCTTTCCCAAGATTTGGCCTGTTTCACCAGATGACTGCCTTGGAAAGCATGTTTGGATGTCCAAGTTATTTTCACAGTTGCTAGTTATCCTTTCCCCAATCTCTGTGTACTTTGGGAAGGACAGGGCCTGGACAGAGTCACAGCTATGTGGTTGAGAATTTGAAAAGCAAAAGAGCCACCCACAAAATGAGCAGCCACTTTAGACAGTGCTGCAGCAGAAGCAGAGAGGTATCAATCTGTCTGCCAACCTTTCCCCAGTCCAGTACTGTAAGCAAATTTCTGGCATGTCAGCCATGTGATCTTGAAGGGCACATGTTAATTTTTATTGTTTTTATTTTTTTTTTTTTAATTTATGGGAAATAAATTGACTACATACTGCCCAGAGATTCCTTTTCTAGGGTGTGCAGTTTTTTTCAATATTTATTAAAAAGTTTATCAGGAGTAGAAATAATATGTGTAAACTCAAGGATTATTCTAACTCACCTGGATAAAGTGGTATTTTTGTGCTGCAGACACAGGCATATGCAATAACATGGAGAAACCTTTATGTTCTACAACAAATGGACACCAATTTCTTTGAAAACCTAAAATTAATACATTGATTGATTAGTCACTAAGCACTAAAATCAGGGTGAAAGCAGGTTAGGAATTTGTATTAGGTGCAAATATTTTTGACTCCTCAGCTTTGAAAATCCCTCTGATGATTGGAACACACAAAACTAAACACTAATTATGTTGGGGAGTGTTTGCAAAAGATGTTACTCATTTCTCTGGAATGTTTGGATTGCAGATCCTTGGTCCTGGCTGCATCTGTCTTTTCCATTTTGGACTGAGTTTTACACCTCTGCCCTATTCATCGTCCTGCACTTTTATTTCCATCTTCAGCAGTCTTATTTTGTATTTTTTATTCAGATAACTCAAAGAGAAATGTAATAGAGTTTAAAAAATATATTACTAATGCACCATTTCCTGCAGCCTTTTCAATAAAAATATCCCTGATATTTTCTAATTAGAAAATTTCAGACTATTGCTGGCTGAACTTTCTGAGTGAATTGAAAAATTCAGATTACTAGATTGTTAGATTGCATCTGCAAAATTAATTTCTGTCTCTGCTGGCAAATAGAAAATTATTATTCTGTTTACTATGCTTAAAAATTATATTTTCCCCTAAAACACCCATAGTAGTATCTGGACATAAAGTTAGTCATAACTCCTCAGTTTTTGGTTTCACACTTCATCACTTTGGTCTTCACTAATGCTATAATCCTCAACTGGCCAAACATCTCTTTTCTTACAAAACATTCCACTCTCTTCCTCTTCAGTGTTATTTATCAAATACCCTTTTAGTACCTTCACCTAGCTCATTAAAAATCACTTTACAGGCTTTTTTGTTCCCTAGCTTCTGTAAAATGAAGCAATAATGAGATACAATGATTTCTGCATGTCTACAAAAATTCCCACTAGCGCTTCTCTTTTGTGGAAATCTTAATGGCAGAGAAGCACGAAAAATTTACAAATATCTTACAAAAGCTCTCACAAAAGTTAAGACATTGGTCTTAAAGCATTTTTTAATTCTCTTTCTGGGAAAAGTGAAAAATATTTTCTTCCTGACCTCTGTACTAAATAATAAATATTTTGTAATTGTACACAGCACCTCCTTTACTTTCCAAATTCCCATCTATAGAAATTATGATCAAAGCCTCTGTATGGTCAGGAAAATGCTAGACTTCATAAAAGAAAACAATGTAGAGTTTATAAAAAGTCTCATGAAAATTGATACATATGGAAAGTTTGCTGTAAATTAAGTTGGGAAGACTTATGTAGAGAAAAATTTGAATCTTCAGTGTTCTGTTTATCTGATACTGAGGCTTCAGTGTTTACTTTCCATCAGTCTGTGTTTACAGTGGGTTTGTGGACATTAGATTAGATAGCAATGAGATGTGTAAAAGCCTGGGAAAGAATGAACAGTTGACTTCTTAGTTCCAGAAAACATATAAACTGTCAGTAATTTTTGATATCATAATGACCAATAAGTACATGTTATTAAGTAAGCTTCATATGTTTCAGCTTCAGAGTGAATCACTTTGGGTATTTTTGTGGTTGGGTTTTGGGGTTTTTTTCAGTTATAGGGTATTCTTTTTAAGGCAATCATATCCAGAAGAGCTCTTGGCCTTTCCCAATACAAAAAAGGACTAGAATTTTCAATTTGGTGTTCTAATTTTATGTCCTTTCTCAAATATAAAAATAAGACATTTTTGTCGTTATAACCAATATATCAGCAGAACAAAGTTCAAAATTACTTCCTTTATTGAGTGGAATGATTGGAACTAATTCTCCTGATTTTTGGATACATTTTTAAGGTAAACAAGGTACTTTGAAATAAATACCTCTTAGTTTCTGTTGTCAAATCCATTTAACTTGCTCTCATGAAGATCTATCAAGGCAAGCTGGAACTTAATGTTAGGAGAGGCTGTGAGCAAATTTGAAAATGTAACAGTTTGTGGAAATTCTGTGTTTATGTATGTTATAAACAATTACTTCCTTGTACAAGGTATAATTCAACATAAATATCTTAAGACATTTAATGCGTTTTTTAACCATGTGTAGAAACTGTGTTCACTTCAGTAACTTTGTACAATATTTCATTTATGCTGGTTTGCTTCCCCCCCCCCCCCCCCCAAGGATTTTTCAATAGTTAAAGAGACCTGAAAGAAAAGATAGAGTGTTATTAGGCCACAATAAGTGGCCATGTGTTTGGAAATAGATTTGATGGATAAGCAGCAAAACTTAGAGAAGTGCAGTTTCTAAGGTCTTATATCCTCAGTCTTGAAACAAGAAGAAATTGCTCAGAATCTCCAAAGAAAGGCTTAACAGTTATTTAGACAACTTATAACACTCTCTACATTTTGGAACAGAACAGTGGCAGTTTCTTTGTAAGTGCCCTAAAAGAAGGAGAGATGAAAGAACAGGCTCTGGAAATCTATGCAGATGTTAATATACCAAAACATTTGCATTTCCTCTACAATTTCGTGAGCACAGCAGCAGAAATTTTGGACCTACTGTGTACATCCAGTCATGAAGAGACATTTCTCTTTGGTTAACCTCATGCTCAACAGGACTTAAAGTAGCAAACTTTTATGGTAGCTCTGATAGATCTACTGAGGATGCTTAACTACCTTGTACGTTGATGAAAGGTGTTTTGGAACCTTATTTTGAGGATTGAATCTCATGAAGATTCCTCTGACAGGAACAAAGGAATCGTAAATCAGTTAAAATCTGAGAAACATCAGGCCTTGTGCAGGGAAAGATCTGAATCAGAGTGAGATAGAGTGGGAGATGGTCTATAGAGCTTCATCATAAAAATGTTTGACTTCTGAAAGGCAAGGAGAGATTTAGTCTGGGGACATTGTCAATAAAGGCAGAGCTCTGCTAAAAAAAAAAAAGAAAAAAAAAGATACAGAAGTTTGTCTTTCTGAGCAATTCAAATTGTCAATTTTACCCTGTATTCTGTTTTCATACCTAGAACTATGCAAGTTCTGATGCAAATGAATATGAAAAAGAATTGAAGAATGAGATTCAAAAGTTGCTATTTTTCGGTTCCAATGTGATTTTAAGCCGAAATTGCTGGTTGTGGTCTCAGTCTGAAAGGAGAATATGCAAAATCTCCAAGTCTTTATGGTAACTAAGGTGAACAAGACATGCAGAATCTGCAAATGAGAGCCTTTCTCCACTGAATTTTTTGACTGAACTGATAAATCCTGCTTCCCTTTGTACATGGTACAGAAAGGCAGGAGACAGAGAATTAAAAACTGCACTGGCAGAGGAGTAAACTGGATGACCCAAAAAGCCCTTTCCACTTCTTGTCTCCCAGACTTTGTGAACATCCTCAAGAGAGTCCTTTTTTATTAAAATGCCTACTGAAGATGAGTTTATTTGGAAAATGAACAATTTTTGTAAAAGAGAGGAATAATTCTCCATGGAGGCTTGTGACTGTGGACACAGCATTTGACAGCTTTTCTACAGGCAGGCCAGACCAGAGGGCTGTTTTGACAACTGCTTTTAGCAAACCTAGTAAGTATTTCCTCCCATATGCTAAAATAGGATTCTTAAAATCTTCTTCCACTTTCTACTGCTTATGCAGCACTTGAAATATGAACTGGATATAATGGTACTCCAAGATACAGTGCTCAGAAGTCTGATCAGCCCTCAAAGACTGGGCAAGAAAAGAGCTTCAGCTACTAGGGTATGCTAGAGTTAATTCTATACATAATTTCACTGAAAGGGATTTAATACATTACTAGGCATTACTATTTACAGTTCCTGGGTGATACTTTTTCCCCCAATACTGTAAAGCAAAAGTCTACACGCTGCTAGCAAGGACAGCAATCTTCACTGGAGACAATGAATGATTTCCTTTTCTCTTTTTCTTTTTTTTTTTTTGAAGATGCCTATGTAAAGCCAGTGATGTCAGTGTCAGCACACAGTGTGTAGGTGCTCTCTATGCAGACTGAGGGTGGGGCTTCCACACCCAATACCATGGAGGAAGCAGCTGCTGCTGCTCTGTTTGACAAGAAACAAAATAACTTGAAAGATTTCTAAAAGATATTCATTGAGTTTCAAAGGAATAGGATTACATTACAAACTCATGTACCCTTTAAGTATAAATAGTTAAATTAAGGCTGCTCTTGATGAATGCAATGCAACATGATGTGGTCTTAAAGGATTGTAGGTCCTAGACCACATGTTTTCTTAGGGGATGTGGGATGCTACCTAAGGGAAAACTTATTTCCTGATAGCGTGGGTAGCATTAGATTTTATACTGAACCTTTTGTAAAGTTCTGTGTTGTAGAAGCCAGGAAAAAAAGATTACAACTCAACTTTGCTAGATAACTCCTTGAATTGTGTTAATTCCTTTGAATAGTTCTTCACAAGGATTGTCAAGGAACTCTAGTGAGAGTTTGGAAATTTAGATTTTAGTAAATGTATGTTTTACACCAGAAACAATCTCAGCATTTATTTATGATCACTTAGGATGTAAGAGGTTTTTTATAAAATCACACAGATACTCACACTTTATGGTCCAGGAATCAGGAATTAAAAGTACATACACATTGCTACAAACTATTACACAGGCACTTGTTTTTCCAAGTCTCCATAATGGCATAAAAAGACAAGAACTAATCCAATGGGTGATATTGTAAAGCACTAAACAGAAGTAACAGAAAATGAAAGAAGATATCTTGTCTCTCTTCTGATGCTTGACTGCATGCAGGATTACAGTACATACAGGTATTAAGCAACACTAAACCAGAGGTGAAGTTGAAAAGAATATATAACCCAAAGAGAACATCAGACTTTGCAATTGCCTTAAAAAAGAGCTGTTGTCCCAACTCGGTACTAAATAGCCATAAGGTTCATCTAAAGATCAAAAGAAATGGACCTGATATTAAAATGCAGACATGGTTTAAACAACAAAAAAGAGCCAATACGGTGTCTTCTCCTCAGGCAGATTAGAAAAAAGTTTTAAAACAAAATGTGGTTAATCACAAAATCAGTTAGTTTTGTAAGAAGATTCTTAACTCAGAAAACAAAGGGCACAACACCTATGAGCAGCTTATTACCAGCTCAACCACTTTTTGAAGCACAGTTACTCTACTGTGAAAATTGTGGATTTCCACATTCTCAACTGCACAACATTTAAAGAAAGAGTTTGTTAGAAACAAAGAAGGCATATAAGGCAAACCATCATTAGCTCTTTAGTCTTGTGCAGAAAGAAAGAGACTATGAAATGGCTCTATTTGGTAAATTAAAAGAACAGGATGAAAATCTTTTCTGGATTACAGACTTTGGAATGAATAAAAATAACATACTGTGCATATTTATGCAGTCTGTGTCCCGCTCTCTGTTTCCATTACAGATTTCATCTGCTGTTGGCTTCTCTGCAGGCAAATTACTTTGTGATATGCAGTGAAGAGAAATTCATCATTAAAAATTACTCTCTTTTCTCTAATTCAAAGCAATTTTATTCTGTTTTTTACATATTATGATTTCTGTAAATTCCTATAATTGTGAAAAAACATACTACATGCTATTTCCTATCTAAATGCACAGGTAACAGGAGCATTTTAAATACTCTGGCCTTGCCCTTGCCACATTAACATGATGGACATAAAGCTCTACAAAACCTATAAACTCAGTGCATGTTTTATTCCTGAAAATCACAGATACATGCTGACTGCATTATATACTTACATATGCTATGCAGCATACAAATAATTTCCTTTATTCCCTCCATATTTCCCTCCCCGTATTCCCTGAAATAATCTGCTGTCATAAGACTTCAATTTGAGCTGTAAGAACTCAGTAATGAGAGGGACTGTTTTACTGTGCTTCAGACAGACATTCAGAGTATTGACTGCTTTATAATAACTATCCATTATTTATTTTTATTTTCATGTAGTCCTAAAGTTGCCCAGTGAGATTATTAACACTTGTAAATTTAAATGAGCCATCAATAGTAGATGCCTGGATATTTACAAGGGAAAACATCTGATTCATATATATTTATAGTAATTTAGGACTAACACACGGACCAGCATTTCCAATGTGACCTTCTTTCATGAAGAAACAAAGGAATCTAGGTCACAGATAAGAAAACTGTCCCTCTTCTATGCAAAAAATCTTTTAAAATATGGGGTGTGCTCTGCCCATCTCATTGGAACGTGATTGTATTATGTTAAGAGATGGTTCTACAGAAGTACCAGGTAGTTTCTATTTAGTACTGAATTAATTAGTCTGGCTACTGGGTCACTACTCCTTACCCCACGTTCTTTCCTTCATTGAAGGTGTTACATGGTCAGAAATCTAATTTACTCCACTTAGCATTGTCCTTTTACAGATGAACCACTGTGCATCAGGGAGTTTGCTGCAAAATGTGGTCAGCATCACTTAGAACAAGAACATTATTTTCCTTGTACTGGATCAGACTAAAGGCCCTTCTAGACTCAAATTCTAGTTTGACCAGTGACCAACAGCAGATTCCTCAGGAGGAGTGTTAGGGCAGGGTAATTATAAACTGATACTCTCCCAGAGAAAAATTGCTTCTAGCAATTTACAGCTAAGGGATTTCCTAAGCAACAAGCAGTGGTTCTGTTTTAATGTCTTCCAAATGTGATTTTGCTTTTTTTTTTTGGTTTATTTTCCTTGCAAGTTCTCTGGGAAAATTCTGAACCTATACAAACAGCATTCAGAGCATCCCATGGCAAGGCCCATGGCCTTGGCAGTTTGAATTTCATTGTATTGTGTGAAGAAACAATCCTTTTGTGTAGTTTGATATTGGCACTTGCTAGTTTCATTCAATGCCCTCTAGCTCAAGGCAGCACAGAGCCATTCCTTATTTATCCCTTTCATTCTTCTCATTATTTCATAAACCACTCAAAGTCTTTCTCCAGATTTGCCTTTGAGACTGAGGAGCATTGGTCGAATTGTTCTCTAACCAAATCGTGATCTCAAAATCTCCTTTGTCAGCTGAGAGACACAGGCACGGAATTGCTCTGAGCTCGGACACATGAACCTGGAGAGAAACAGAACGTGTTCCTTCCCATCTTTCCCCCAGAAGAGTTCAGCTTGTCACATGTATGGTCACTGTTTTGGGGACAGAAGATCGATCATTTTGCCAGGAACATGAATTACCCTCTGACTTTTAATATAAACTTGGAACTTACTGAAAGGAACAGCAAGGGCTGGGAAAGAAATAAGCAGAGAAGTGTCAGGATATTTCATGCAAAGTACATCTGAACTTGTTCTTTTCAGAATCACAGAATTCTTTTCAGTTGTTCTTTGTGGCTTGTTTTTTGGAGGGTTGATTTTTATTAATCTTTAAAAATTAAAATACAAGACTGTGTGACTTTAAAGATCACATGACTGCTTGAATATGCATAAACAGAATGAGTTTGGAAAATACCACTAGAATGTCCAGAATATTTTATTTTGCAAAATTTACTGTTTTGGTTGTTGGGAATAATTGGGCTGAAAAGGAATCAGCTGACAAACTCAGCAGACTGTACCAAAACACAAACAATTTTCTGAGACCAAAACCTAACAAGAAACAAAGCCTTTGCAGGCTGTGTATTTCAACATCAAATAAGCAATTCTTTCACTCTGTTCTTCCAAAATACTTCCTCACTTTTCATTTCTTGCTCAACATTTAATGTTCAGTGTAGTCATGAGCTAAAGCTTCAGCAAACTTCATTCATACTGGGCAAAGCTGGCATATCATCCCTTCTGTGTCTGCACTGCCCCAGCTGTAACACATCCTTTAAAAAGCTGTGCTCATAAATGGATATAGACATTTCAGAGCCAAACCTTATCTGTTTCAACTCAGTTCTCCCTTTCAGGCTCTGCTGCATAAGGTGGCTGTTTTCTGGGAGGTTTCAACACCAAAGTGATACTTAATGCCAAAAAATTGGACAATTTTAAGTAAGTAGAGAATCATCCCAGTCTCTACAAGATAATTTATCACAAACAAGTGAGCCATCACCACCTTACCTGCATTTTTCCACATTTGGCCATTTAGAAATTAGTATATACTGAAAAAACAACAATTTTAAAATGCTGAGTGAATAATGAGGCTCAGATAAATGTCAGAAGATGGATTTTCTTAATTGGAACTTAAACACTAAGAAGTGTGTACTCGTAGAATTGCTTGCTCTTCCAAGGTTGTCAAAAATGCTAATTTGTTTACATAAACCAATGCTCCTGCATTTTTAATTGAGATCACCTACAGTAAATGCTTATTTTCCTCAAAATTGAAAAATGAGATAGGAATTTTTTTATGGCTGAAATTAGGAAAAGATGCTATGGGAGTCTAATAGAAGATATGATCCTTGCCTTCTGAAATTGTAAATAAAAAAGATTATATCACTACAAAAATGTTGCAGGAAAGAAAATATACAGAAGTCCTGTGCAGGAAAAGGCGTCATAACAACAACCTTATAGTTTCAAATGTCTTAAACAGAAGTTTGTTTGCAAAAGGAAACTTCAAAATTATCATCTATTATATGAAAATTGAGAGCCCATTTCCACAGGATATAGTGGCAACCTTAATGGCAATGTCAAAATGATTTTAAAAAAGACCTGTATCTTTATTTTATATCAGCTACAGGAATATAATGTTAAAAAGAAACAAAAATTGTGTCTGTCTTAATTATATTAAAATTTTTTCTGCGTAATCTTTCAAGAGAATAATTTTTACTCACACTGACCTTGAATTCAGATTCTCAGGTCTTGCATCTGATTTTGTTTCTCTTCTCTGTCTTCAGATTAATGTACCAGGGCAGCTGCACATATCTTGTTTGAGTTTATCTTGTTTAGCTTTCCTATATTTCCCCCTAATTCTGTAAAAGCAAGAACAATATTATGTTTACACAAGGTCCTAGCTCAGTAAAGCTTTTGCACCTAATATTAAATACCTGAATAATCCCAGTTAAGTCAGGACAATATTTCATATAAGGGCTACATCTGGTCTTTAGCTGTACCTTCTGGATTTTCATGCAATGTGTTTTGGCTAAATTTAACATAACCTATTAGGTTAAAAGTAATATTCTAAATTACATACTCTAAATTGAATGTTTATTAGGATATGAACATCTCAATGCAAAGAAAAAAATGTTTGCTGAAAGAATGGGACTCAGTCATACCATGATGGTTTCACTAAATATTTTGTTAGATGTATCAGTGACAAAACCTGCAGGAAGAATCATTCTACAGGAATACTTTGCTTTTTGTGTGCAGAGAGCAGCAATGCTGGACTACAACACACGGTTATCCCTTTGAGCTCCTGCAGACATTGTTCTCTGGGTATGGCACAATCAGCAGCAAAACACCAGCACAGAATCTAACCAGTAAAAGGTGTCCTTTCCTATTATTAGTCTTCACTGTGCATCCAAATGACACTAAAAAAGGAGGCTAAGGAAAGGGCTGCAATAACTATCACAGCACCATGGAATATCCTGTGTTGAAAGACATCCACAGGGATCATCAAAGTCCAGCTCCTGTCCCTGCACAAGACACTCCCGAGTATCTATCCACATTGCAACTGATAAATTCATAACTGTCTATATTGTTATTTATAAATATGAGCAACAAATAACATGGTCTAAGAGTCTTGAGGATTTCCCCTGGTGTTCCACTCTGGTAAGCACTTGAAAGAGAAAAAAAGTTGTGGCAAAAAGGCAGTAAAACCCTACGGATTTCTGAACGGTAAATTCAGAAGAAAATATACCTGGAGAGAAAAGTTTGCATGCAGTAGACAAAGTGTTTTTCCTCTGCATTTAGTCCAGGGGTTTTGGGAAGTATGTTTTGTGAGGGCCAAAATGCTATTAGCAGAGACCAGAAGGAATGAACGGAAAGGTCAGTCATGTAGCAGCAAGAGTTTCTTCCGAGAGCCTCCTGTTTTGGAGGACTCATTACTTCTCTCTCTCCCACTACAGTCTTTAAAATCAAACTATGTCAGCTGCATGGCTGCCATCCATACATTCTGGCTTCGTAGGAACATGGATTGCTGACTTGCCAGAGACGTGAGCTGAAGTGTGGGAAGGTTTGTGCCTTATAAAATAATTCAGCTGTGCTAGAGAAAAGTAATAGCCAAAAAATCAGAGGAGTCAGTATTTATTAAAATGAATAAAGTAGGGAAATACCTACTGGAGAAGCTAGGAGTCCCTGATAGCCTCATTCATGCAGAACTGCAAAGCTGTGATATGGCCTTGAGCAACATGAGTGCTCCAAGAAATACTGAGCTACTATCCTTATTTTCTGTGGGATGCTTCTTACCTGACTATTATGCAATCCAGAAAACAGCTTAAATTAATCAACTCAAAGGTATAATTTAATGATGAATTAAAAACTTGGCAGCATCACTAGCCTTCTATGTTTTCTTAGAGGCCAAAGTGGAAAGGCTGGAAATGTCATCATGATCTTACAGCGACTTTCAATGTGCCTTCATGGTAGTATCTCAAAGCATATACACTGATAATTCTTCCAAACATCTGTGTTAGAACTGGAAGGATGGAAGAGCCTGGTTTTAAATGGGATACCTGTGCTAACCAAAATGTCAGGCAGAACAACAGACGTAGATGCTTCATCTCTTTTGTTCGTAGCAAACTCTACATTGAAATCCATAAAATTAATAAGAATGTTGTCCATGGAGCTCAATAAATACAAATGAAACAAGTCCAAATTTAAGATTTCTGAGAGAAAAAGCTTTCAAAACATTATTCTGAACCTAGGGAGAAAAAGATTAAGTAAAAAATGGTCTAAAGAATGAAAACAGAAGCACATATAGAATGAAGGAAAAGATACCAGGAGGTTTGAACCATTCAGAAGACTTCTCTTTTTTCTGCTGAAGACTTCAGCAAGTCAGTCTTCTATATTTCTAATTGATGGAACATCTGTTACTTTTTGGCCAAGCATATATGAAATCAGGACAGGAGAATGCAAGTAGAGACAATAAGAGGAAACAGAACTAAGAATACTTACAAAATATGTATCTAAGTTTGGAATAGTAACATTGTGGAATAAATAAATAAAACACATTTCTTCTGTATTTCGTTGATGACTGGATTATAGAGAAACATGTGCAGAAAATGCCTTTAACATTTATAAACTGGCACAAAGAATTGAGTTGGGAATGGACTTTTGTAGTGAAAGTACAAAAATTACAGCATGATTTTGATTTAGCTACATAATAGTCAACTGACCTGTGAAACTCTGTTAGAAGTCCAATTTAACCTTTTTCTAATGTATCCTCACACATGACCAAACCTAGGGCAAAACTGAATAAGCTTTGTTGTGTGGCAAGAAAAATGAGATAACAATAGGATTAAAAAAAAAAAAAAAAAAAAAAAAAAAAAAATCAATCTTATTTCCACTCACATCCTTATCCAAAATCTGGAGCTAACTTCCCAGTGGTGAGGGATGAATGCAGCATCCAGCTCAGCCTGACAGCCAGCAATTCTCAGTGGCTTGAACTGAACCATGGTCTAATGTAAAAGTATGGAATGGCAGCAATAACCTGTGTCTACAAAAAAATGGAATACCTGAACAGCTTCCCTAACCTGAGCAGGGCCAAATGTCTGCCCACAAATCCTTACCCCTGCATGGATTTCCACTGACATCACTGGACTGTGGAGGTAATTGTCTGTACAACCAGATTTATCTGCAGGTTATGGGCCAGAGTTCGTGTCTGCTGGGCTGTCTGGTTTGCTCTGTTCATCTGGGAGACCTTTCAGTGTTGGAATTAAACTTCACTGCTCAGCCCCCAGAAATTTTCCCTTCTCATTCTTCTCCAACTGAATTTTTGGATGGAAAATGCCAAAGAGAACAAGATTTTGTCAAAGTCATACTTTCTAGGGCAAGACTTTGGTCTTATCTGATGCTTGCTGAAATGGTGCAATGTATATAAAAATAGTCACATGAACAAAAAGAACTAAATTCAGATTTAAGCTTTAAAAAAAAATATGGAAGAGAGATGATAAATGCTACAAATGCTTTCAATATCTAGGCTTCACCACCTTTGTTAAAAGGAATCCCTGAAAGAAATTCTAGTCCTATTGTTCCTTCCTGTGTTTCCACCAAAGCAGTAAATCAGAATGTGCTACTTGAAGAGTTAGTTAGAGAAGTCCAAGATATTTGATAGCATTTGCAGAGATTTGGCTCGTATTTAAATTATATACTGTATTTAAGTATTTAAGAAAGAGAGATCTGTGCCATGATACACAATAATTTTAAGTAGTATAAAAAAAGAGAAGGTATTTTAAGAAAATAATTCATTATGATTGTCATAAATTTGGAAAACAGTTTCCTAAATGGCAAAATAATGCTCCAAGAAACCTTGTCTTTCATTTCTGCTTAAACACCCCACAACCAAAAAAAACCTATTAAAAGCCACTTTTCAGGTTTGCTTGCTTCTACTGCAGACAGAGTGTCCTAATGAGACAAAATAGACCCGAAACATTTGCCTTTGAAGATCAGTTTTACATTCCTGAGCATCTCGTCTATATTTTAGAGGGTAGAAGGCTTCCAAAGGATTTTCTTTGAGCACTTAATTTCTCTTGTAGTGGAATATCACCAAGGAGTGTTTCTGTTTTCTCATTATAAGTCTGATAATTTAAAGTAAGAAATAAGTGAGCAATAAAAATTGTGGCTGTATTTTTAGAGAGACAAAAACAATGCCAAGAGATAATCAGAATCTCGTACTGTGCATGACCTCTGGAGCACAGATCCCTTTAACTAACACCTGAGTCAATCCAAATACTTGCTACAAATTCTAGAATTCATGCATGCCCTGACTGACTCTTCACTGTCTCTCAGGAATTGTGCTGTGCAGATAACTTGGAAGGAGGAAGGGCTACTGTGCAAGACAAGAAGTTTGCCTCTTGTTGACTGAGCTTGCATTTCTCCTGGCTCTGGACCATATCCAGAGCACTCTGGGTGTGTAGCTTTGAAGGTTCATGCCCCAGTAGCTCTCTCCTTCTGGCACAGACCTGGGTGACTGCTGCTGGGCTGCTCTTCCTGCCCCTCTCCCATCTGGCCAACAAGTTACACATACTCAGGTTGCCAGACTGCAGCTATGTGCTGTAAAAGTGTGCTTTTTACATTTAGGTTACTTGGCCAAACGTGTCTGTCATCCTCCAGTCACAATAACTGTGAAAGGTTGAAAAAAAAAAAAAAAAAAAGAGAATGAAGTTGATGGTTATACTTGGCTGATGTAAGAGCTTTCCTGCACTCCTGCAATGGTCACTTTTAAAAAGAAAAAAGGCAATAAAAGTTGCAGTGACTGGGAAATCACATGTAGAAGTAGACACAAGCCACAGGATTCACGCTTGTGTTGTATATCCTGACAATACAAATTTGAGAATGTTTAGCTCCATGTCTCAGCTCACGGTGAAGCAGAAGTGAACCCAGACTTTCAGTTCACAACACAGTAGTCCATGTGAAGATGGAAAACAGGGACTGATCTCCTCTGCAGTAAAGAGACTTAATGGGAATCACAGTGGAGCTGAGCAGGAAGGCATTGTGAAGGCTGAAATCTCTCTTCCACTCTGTTCTCACCCACATGGAAAAACAAAACTGCCTCATGACATCAGATCTGACATAACTGTGTTGTCCTGAGGCAGCACATCAAAGCAGCAGCTCTAGCTTCAGCCTGGCTTCCTCTCATGCTTGCTTCTGATGTACACTGGGGGGTGGTGGGGATGACTGAAAGCAGAAAAATATGAAATGCTAAGAGAAATGTGGGATATTTATTTAGGATATTCTAAGTGATGGAACTCCAGGATGTTTTTGTTTTGCCACAGATGCCTATTTTCAGTCAAATATTTTAAAATTAATTGCTTTGTCATCTTCCATCTTGCTTCAGAGGAATTTCATAAGGCCTGCCTAAACCCAACAAAAATCAAGAAGCCTCATTTCAAAGTGTCACTGTAATACCAGGCAAGGCTGACTACTGAAAGCAAGTACAGTTGTTAGTGTATATTGTAAAAAACCCAACCAAACATGACAGATTTGCCGAGAAAATTTTAAACTGGGTTTGAATGGATATAAGCTCAGAGTACTTAGGCTGTTATTCAATCAAATTTGGCCACCCAAGTAAGAGTGAAATACTGAAAGGATGTGAACCAAAGTCCTTTTATTCCTTTCTCAACTAATTATCAAGGAAAGATAGGCTAATCCAGAACAGATGGATGCATCTGTTCAAGTGCTAGAAGCAATGGGTTGTGTGGCACTTTTGAGAAGCCAAAAAAGAGAGAAGCTTGATCTCAGTGTCCAAACACATGACTGTACATGCCAAAAATCCGAAATGTTGAACAAAATTACTGAGACAAACAATTCAATTGTAAATATCATATCGTGTAAATAGATAAGAGAAAGAGAAGCAATGAGGAAAAGTACAGAGGAGGGAAGGGAACCAAGATACTTAGAAACTCAGAAACATGAAGAAATGTAGCCAATGGCCTAAATTAAATGGTAGTTTTGCCTGTTTTACATCTGACATTATAAACCCTTACATAATATTGAATCATGCTTAAATCTAGTGAAATTAACTTTTGTTCCAAGTAGAAAGCTGTGGAATACTTAAATGTAAATAAATTAGAAATAATTCTGATTTATTGGAAGAATGACTCTTGGTGTCCCACGTGGCAGCTTTGAAACATGTACTTTCCACAGACAGACCTTTTTTCAAGAGGAATAAATAAAGGACCAACCTAAACAGAATTAAAGCAGTATTAGTTCCAGAAACAGACACAAGAAATTTTTTTTTGTTCCCCCGAAGAGATCTTGTCCAAGTCAATGCATAAAAATAAATGTTTAGTTCTTTTCTCACAACTTGACTTACCTGACAGACTAGAACATAAAAATATTCAGGCAAAACCCAAAAACAAACAAAAAACCCCCCAAAATAAAAACCAACAACAAAACAATCCCAAACCCACAACCCCCCCCCCCCCATAGAAATAGAAAACACATTGCTTGAGGGAAATGAATTGATGCTGGAACTCAGATGAAGTGATAATCTACAAAGGAACTAAGAAGTCACTTCTCTCACTCTGGAAAAATCTCTGTGAAATTGTTTGTATCTTGCAGTAGAAAACCAAGTCCTAGACATTTCGAATCTTGTTTTAACATAAATTTTACTCCAAACACTCATAAAAGATTTCACCAGATTCCACTAGTGTCCACTGAAAGTATGAGGCCAATATTGGACTAACAGCACAGTGTAAAAACAAAATCAATCTAAGAGCCTGAGAGTTGCAGAAAAGAAAGTGTAATTGAGTTTGGATGGAAGTATAACTACAAAAAGAATTGTTTTCCAATATATATTGATTACATCAATATTTATTTTAAAGCAAACAAATTTTCTGAAACTCAGATTTAGTTGTAAAGCTCTATCTTTTATTAAGACTGATTTGGGCTCTTGCCATTTTAAATGCCAGACAGGTGGATCTTAACAATTTTAGTGCTTTTATCTTAAAAAATGATTCATATAACTTAATATAAATTTGCAGTGACTTAATGCTTTCTATAAATGGTTGATACACACATTACTTTTTCATATCTACTATGCAGAGAGGACTACAAATAGAAAAACCATTTTATTCAAATGAACATTATTCTCTCAGCAAAGGTGTCTTCCTTCTTGCACAAATGGCAAAGTTGTGGAGATCCCAACTGGACTAAACCAAGAGCCTTTGGTATATGGACAAAAGGGCTGGAGAGGGCCAAGGCAACCAATGGTGGAAGTGTTTCCCTGGGGAAACAAAGGCATGAGCCCTTTCAGGCTGATAAGGGACTGGAAAGCTCATCTGCAACACTCTGCCTAACACTTAGAGCAGAGCCTTCCCTAGAGCTTTTCAAAAGAAACCTGTATAAACAGAAGTCAAAAGTGCTCCCCAACACAATGTACGTGTAGTCCTGCATGTGTATTCCATGTAGTGGCAGGCAACTCTTTTGGCCTTGTTTAAACTACCACAACTAATATAAGTTTAAAGTTCTCAGCTTCCCAAGAACGTGGTATATGTGCTCCAGGAGCACGCACTGCACTGGGGCTGCCGTGTGTTTAGCTGTTCAGCTGTCTAGTTCTTGGAGCAAAATCAAGTCTGGGTAGAAAACAGGCTCTGAGCTATCCAGATAAAGGCAGTTCTGGACATGCAAGGAGGCAATGCATAAGGTACATAAGGAACTGTAATATCAAACAAGAAGATTCCTAGGTGAAAACTGGCTACGCCTTCCACTCTGTCTTTTCTTCTTTGTTTTTCTTTCTTTTTTTTTTTTTAATAGAGGTTTTTTGCCTCAGAAAGCTGCCTTTACCCAGGTCTTTCTCTGGGTGCTAAGCTAGTTAAGATGATACTTAAATTCTGAGGCATATGACCCTGAGCCATAAGCACAGTCATTAGAGTAATGCTTGAGGAAAGTGTAGCACCAAGATAAGGAGCAGCAGTTTGAATCCTGTTTCTGTTTTGCTGATATGGTGAAGGTTTGGTCTCCTGTGGTCCTGCCATCCAGCAGATTTCAGTGCCCCAAAGTCTTCCAGCCTCCTCCTGCCAGCAGCTGGCTAGGTACTGAGCAACTCTTCCTAATGAATGAATATTTTCTATTTCAAACAAAACTCTTATCTTTTGACCTGAGCACTGGAAAATTAATAGAATCCCCATCTGTTACAGGGTCATACAGATTTAGAACATTTTTACATGCTTTCCAAAAACGTCTTCTAAACTGTGCTTGCAGTTTTAAAACTAGTATTTGATATATGGGCATATGTAATACACAGCCAAAAGGGATAGAGCAGCTTATGTTTATGACATGACATTCTAGAAATTTCAATGTGCTGTTATCATATTACTCTGAAAGAAATCTTGTGCATACTGAAATAGCTTTATGCAACTGGACCACACGAACAGCCTAAAGTCCATTGTCAAAATTTGTTCATATTCAGAGCTGACCTCACAGTGAAATTCAAAATCAGAAAGATTTAAAGAGCTTCGAACAGCCCTCATATAAATCACACAAGCCTCTCAAACTCTGCAACAAGCATTGCTTGTCCAGGAAGCCGAAGTGTTTATTTAAAGCTGCATGCACATACATGAAATATTCAGACCATATTAAATACTCTATTTCGTATCCTGCTTTGCTAATCAGTTATCTATCTTGGATGAAAATAACTGTTGATTTACTTGTTGAACTTTGCTTAAGACATTCCAGACTGAAGCTAATACCACAAGTAATACAAAATATGAAAGACAAAATAAGCAGACTTGAAAAAAAAAAAGTGCTCAAGAGTTTGCATTTGCTTCTCGAAATTAGTCACGCAGAAAGTGGCCTGATTCTCGAACCATGTTTTTCCTACTCCTAGCCAAATCAACAATTTGCATTATTCCTAGTGTTCAGCATGTGAGCAGAGCACACAGATGTATGCCTGTCAGCTTTTCCAGTGCAACACACAAATATTTTCCTTCCCCAGAAGTAGGTCCTTGACTCAGTGTCTTAGCAAGCAGACGTTATTCATTATAACACAACACAGATGTAATTCAGATTTCATTTACATTACTTTCTTTCAATGAGTCAAGCTGCACATTTAGATGGACAGAATTCCATGTCCATAATATGGAAAAGAATGGAAAATTACTGAGGTTTTTTAAGGGTTACAGAGATGGCTTTTGCAGCATGCCTAACCTAGCTGCACCTCATTTAAAGACCACAATGATGCTGTTTATATCTATTTTTAACAATACTGTGACCTATTGATCATAATGTTGGAGATAAAAGCGTGTTACCCCATGCAGCCTTTGCTATCATTGTGCAAATAACAAGGTTATTTCCTTTCCCTCGCCTCAAGACCATGAAATAATCTGGGTGGGAAACTATTTTGGTTTTACTTCTTTTGCCAAAGGCTTATAATAGTGATGGATAAAATAAAAACAAGAGAAGAATTAGTAGTGAAATTATAAAGTATAAAAGACGAATCAATCTTTGTTTGTTAGGTAAAACTCCTTATATCCAGCAGAAGAGTGGGTTTACTAATTTTGTATTACCCCTTGTAACTTCTACAGCATAACTATCTTATAGTGGGTTTAAGGTATTTCCAGCCATGGCTTTGAATAAAACTGGAGCTTCAGCTCTATTAAAGTCAAAGAAAACACCACTCCCACCTTGTGCTATTATTTGGGTTTGATTCAATCTGTCTTTAATCAAGGTCTCCTTGAACTAAAAGACCTTAAATAAAGTTGGAAAATCTGAATTAATTAATGAGGATTTGTGCCTAACATGACATCAGTATGTAACATAAAATAATTCACTTTCAGTGAATTTTATAACATTTCTGTGCTTCACCTTGCAAGAATGAGGATCAACATTCCTATAATGAGAGTTATAAAAGGATAGGGTTTGAAAATGACACTTCAAAACAGTTCTGAGAAGATAGACTATAGAACCCAACACCAACATTAGGATGTGCACAGCTGGGAGCATTGTGAGGCACAGCTGTTCCAGAAGGCACAGAAAGATTCATTGCTTCTCTGGACATTGGCTAAAGCTCCCTGAGCCCTGAGCCTCAAGGTACTGCTGCATATCACTGTAAAACAGCAACCACCACAGATGGTCGAGACTGAGAGTCTTTGTGGTATGAAAGACTCTTACAACTTCCAGCAAGGAATTTGGAGGCATCTTCAGCTGTGCTGCATCTCCCAAAAGCAGCTCCTTGCTCTCCACCTCCTGCCTCTACTGAAGGTGACAGCTCTGACTCCAAGCTGTACTCCCAAAGTGTATTCCCACCCTCCAGCACATCAGAGCTCTCACAGTGCACAAAATTCCCTGTGAGACAGGTACAGCACCATGGGAAACTTCCCTGTGAAGTAAGACAAACTGTGATTTTCATTCTATTTCATGCAAAACAGATTCATGGAATTTCAGGAGGGGATGGAGGCCCAGAACAGTTCTGTAAACACCATAGCACTAAATTTTACTGGTCTGAAGCACAAAATAAGGATTTTTTTGCGTGAGGACCAGTCAGTGTCAAGTGTTCTCCAGTACACTAGGCATCTCTCAGACTCAGTAATTATTGTGTAGCTGCTACACTCAGGCCATAGGAAATGCAACCCTGAGGTCAAGCATTTCTACCTAAGTATCAAAGTTACTTCATTTAAACCACGGGGAATGATTTTCAATCTCCTTATGCCAAAGATAATAGCTGAAAGCCAAAAACTTTGAGTGGTTGTTCAAAACTGTTCTGTAGAGTGAAAACCTGCCCCAGGTTATCACCTTCAACCACGAACAAATGGGAGCAATGTGTATAATGTGCCAGATATTCCCCTTCAGGTGTTCCAGGTGAGGGAAACACAGGATTTCATGGAGTGTTCTTTACACCTGCTGTGAATCACCTCAAGCATGCCATGTGCCACAAATGGGAAGGCTCAGTATTATTCCCAAGAGAGATTTGTGTGGCTCATCCTATCAGCAAGGATGTGGAAAGTGTGTAAGAAAATGGCAATGCCACACTACTTAGGAGAGATAGTAACTCAGATGTGGGGAAGAACCTGAGTTACAAACCCATATTTCATCATAACCAAGGCCAGTGATCAGTATATGAAACTTCCTACTGAAGCCCAGCTCATAAATGTAAGGGAGTGGAAAAAGTAACCAAACCCACAACTAAAATTCCCCAAGGTTCACAATAAAATAGGACAATTAGTGAATTTATCATTACTATTACAAAAAAAAAAATCTTCCAAGAGATACCACTTTTCACTTAGAGGCATATATTTTATAATGTAAGCCTATAATCCAGCCTTATGGATTGGCAAGTAAATGTTAAGTATGCTGTTACCTTTTGAGGTTTAACCTATAAGGCCTAGTAGAAAGAATTTTTTTCTTCCTTCACCACTGTTTATCTTTCATCAGACAGCTTCTGCAAACATGAAAAAGTGATGTGATGGCAGAAGTTCCAAACCTAGGCTGAGTTTACTTCTCCTTCTGCAACTAATAATTATCTGGTTTAGTCATAAACTGTAGGGGATGCTCTGTCACTCCAGAAATCTGCATGTCCTGGAATGTCTTTGGAGATTTTTAATTATAAAAATTAACCAAGCTTAAGATTTCTGAATTTTTACTTATTGAAGTAATGTGGGTTAAGTGGTAGCTGTCTGCCTTTTTGTGGGAGGTTGACTTTTCATTCCATTTCATTCATGAAGACACATCACCCTCCTGTTGTACTCCTGCAGAAACTCTATATTTGGCCAGTGGGTAACAGCTAAACACTATATTCAAGATACAAAAAAAGCGGGGAAAAATAGGCATCCATCATACAATAAAACTTCTGTATCAGATCAGAACTCCAGCTACTCTGACTTCCATCTTCCATACTTGCTGGTGTCACTTGCTTCCAAGAAAAGCATAAAGAATTCTTGCAGAGCAACTACAGAATAACAAACCATCAAATTAATCTCTCCTCTTGATTTGACATTGCCAAAGCTTTGTTTATATACAACTGTATATAATTCCTTCCAAACCTTGTTTCTTGTTGTGCTGTATTGTAAATGTTTTGATAGATATGTCCAAGACTATCAATTAAAGTCTTTGAAAAGTTTATCATCCTTCAGTATGTTTTTTCCTGAAATTTTAAGAAGAATATTTTGGGAAGCAAATAAAAAAAAATATAAATTCAGCATATTGAAAAATGTCCATGACAAAATGTCATTAGTAGCCCTTCCTGTATGCCATGCATAGATGGCTGAACAGTATGGAAGTGAGTACTCAACTTCCATTTTGAACACTGCCTGTTACTACATTTAGCAAAGTAATTAATTCACTAAGAGCTTACTTTCAGTAATTTAGATAGAATCAATCTTTACATATGTTTCTAGAATGCTTAGACCATTAACAGTTTCACAGTAGAAAGGGGAAAAATGGAACTATTTTTATTTTTGTGATTATATCAGATAATTCTCTGCAATAAATAACATTAAACAACCCACTAAAAGTCGCAGGTATACTTCCAATTGTTTCTCTTCTATTGCAACATGAGCAAACGTGTTGGTTTTAACTCCACTATGGTTATCCACCTCAGTTTCATTTCCACTGTCTTCAGTGGACACTCTAAAGAGGGGTCTGTCCTGCTACTTACACTAAAGATGTTGGGCTCTATGATGCCATTTTTAACCTAGTTATACGTAAAAATTCTTATTTTCTCAGTTGTAATACTCTTTTAGATTTACTTTGTGGAGAAGAGTGAGTAAATTTGGTATACAGGTATGCCAAACACCCTGAAATTTGATGAAAGAAAATTCAATTCTTTCAATTTCCTCTGCGTTAAATACTGAATGAAATTTACATACAGAATGAAGGGATAAAAGAAATTAATTAGTTGCAAGGTACAACTACATTTCCATGTGAAAGTGAAGCACACACTGACTCAGCTAATATGCTTTTTGGAGTATCATTCAGAAGAATTGATTAAAGCTATCAGAATTACACACCTGCCTCTTTCAAGCAGACTCCTTACCTAGAAGTTGTATCACTAATTTTGTCAGAGAAACATTCGGGCCATGGACTCACACAGCAGGCAGATAATTTGATACCGGAAAAAGGAAAAAGTTGTAATATTCACAGCAGAATATCCTCTCCCAGAACTGCAGACTTCAAAGGGAAAGCACCTTGAGCTCCTGGTACTCATCTTGGGTCTGATCTGAATGAGCCTCACTGCTTAAAACTGTTAGAAGCTGCAAAAACATATGAACAGACATATTAAAGAGACACTCTACACTGAGACCTTGACATTTTTGCAGACTGTACTGCAAACCTTTACTATTTTAAGATAGAAACTTATTACATTTCTGATGGGTTTTCCTGCATTCAGAAAGAAATCTGAATAAGCTGAAGTTGCTAGAGATAGGTATCAAGTGAAGAAGGTGACTCACTGCAATGGCATCATGGTTAGCTACTGTCATTTTGGATGATCTTAGTGATAGGAATCTGAGGGCTCCTTGCTTTTTCTTTCAACATAAACAGATGGGATATAACAGAATATGTTTGGATTTACTCTTGCAAAATCACAGTTTCTTTCTTTAGAAACCTTTTCCATTGGATGACAGGTTTTTTTTCTGTTCATGTGCTTTGGCCTTTCTTTTCTTAGGTTGGTTCATTGAATTTTTTTTTTTGTTAATTTCTTTTCCATCAAATTCCACTTTTTTTCCTCATTAATACCAAAATGCTTTAAACAATCTCTTATCTTCTAACCTGGGCTCTACTTATTCCAACATTTCTTTTGCCATGCCCTGTAGGTTAAAATGAAGGAAAGCATTTAGAAGCAGAAGGAGATTAATTTTAAGGAAAGAAAGGAATATGCAGAAGAGGCCACAAGAAACAGAGTCCCACATTAATCACAGTACCCACAGAAACCGAGTATGCAACAGTAGTCTGGAGAGGAGCAAGTTCCTTTGGAAAGGAACTGTCCAAAAAGTTCCTTTTTCTCCCCTAGTGATTCTTAGAGGTTCTACATTTGAGATGTCCCTTCTCTTTTTTTTTAAAGTTGAACATTCACACCCTCTTCTCAATCTCTCAAAACACTCTTATTTCATAGAAAACTATTGTGCACTCCTCATTTAAAACTTATGCCAAAGATTTCATCTGCATGTTGTGTTTTTGCCCTTGCTTCCCTGTACTTCAGAGTAAAACATCTCCTTTCCACAAGTGTGAACAGAACTTAGGGGGCCTGTCAGTAAAGTAGGTTTGGATCCACTAATAAAAGGACAAATCATTCATAAATCTTGGTGACTGCTTTCTTTTTTCTTTAGTGACCTTGTTCTCCTTCAAATCCAAAGAATACTTATTTATCTACATAATTTGTTGTAAGCTATGATTGTTGCCACAGTAGATCATGAGAACTTTCATATCTAAAAGGAAAGCAGATGAATTCTGAACAGGGTTTCTGCTTTGCCATGTGGCACAAATTGCTTTTCTCAAGAATTTTAAGATATGATTTCACCCAAAAAAACCTGCCTTTTTTTTTTAAATTAATTTTATTAAGCATTCTTGATAGTCTCCAAATTTACCTAACAAAAAACTGGGGTCCCTGATAGGATTTTTGAAACAAATTTCATCCAATAAAATGACTGAAAGTTAAACTCAAACATGAGGATGGAATCAATCATGCACACTGGCCAGTGGGTCAATTCCATTGGCCTTAGGGGAGTATGATATGCTGTAAAAATTGGCTTTTTAGGGAAAAAGAATTTCATTTATGAGAAGATTAATTAGATTTTAGGATAAAATGAATGGATAGAAGTGGTTAATTCCTCTTCCAAAAAGGCAGATATTCTCCTTTACATGTGAATGTTTGTTGGTGAAAATGTTTAAATATATTTCTATTCATAAATTATGAGCCCACGGAAGCAGTAGGTTCAGAAAGAAAGAAAAACTGAGTCCCTATGGACAGATGAATGTTTGTATTGCAGAAGAGTTGCATGTCTGGTACAGTGGTATTTCCTTATCAGGTTGAGATATTGCTAAATTTATGCTTCATTTTCTGATATTTTATCCCATCCCATGTCCTCTTCTGTTTGGCTTTGTCATTTAGAAACCGTAGGTACATTTCCCATTTTAAGATCATGTTAAATCATCCAAAACTGACAGGACTTAAGCATAACTGTTCTATATAGCTACACCCTCAAAATAATTCCAAATATTTCCAATTTTGCATTTTTAAAATGGTGCCATTGATCATAGCATTAATGTTTTACAGAATAACCTTTCAAGTGAAGTAGATCTTTACAATTAACATGTAGTAGTAGGAAAAATTATGCCCCGTAAACTCTTTTGTGGAACAGCCCCTAGTGGAAAATAAGAATTAGAATGCATGACCATATTAAACAAGAATTCCCATTTAACCTTGTTTTGCTCTGCCTATTTTAGGACTTGTCTACTTTTATAGCTGTTTAAAAATAAACACCTCTTGTTTACTATAATAGAGAAAAATAGAGCAACCCAGAATAAAACAAAGATAATAAAGAAGGCTGGATATTTAAACTCTGGCACACCAACATCTGTAGAGTTGGATTTTCTTTTCTAAATTCCAACTGGCTATGCTGGGGAAGCATTTCAATGTAGCACCTGGCAGAGGATTGCTCTGAGCCATGGAAATCACACCAGGTAGGACACAACCAACCAACCATCCATGAGATATTTGCACTCTGGGTATGCACTCTTGTATATCATATTATCTGCTTATGCATCAACTTATGGTTACTTCTTGTAGAGATTTATGGGATTCAGGCTGCCTAGTAGACAGCTGGGATATTAGTTTTCTTTTCCTTCACTTAATTTCTAAGCATTACTGGATATGTTCTCATAAGCTTTTGTGTTTAGAGGGACCAAAATTGGTCTCTCTGGTTTTGCCAAAGTACTCAGATTTCTTTCTTTGCACATATATTGCTTTTTTGGCCCCCTTTTCCATTCAAGGCTGTTATAGACCACTTAGACTCTAAAATATTATACTGTAGTTTCCTGATGAAAAATTTAGTGCTCTCTGATTATTATTGTAATTTTTAAATTTTTTTTTAGCAATTTGCAACTGTGAGTAGGAGAAGATTGCTGCATATCCAAATGTCTGCAGAAAATTAGAGGACTGTCTGAGGGGAGGAAGGCCTGAATTCCAAAGAAAAGTACCACAACAAATAAAATGGGAACAGAGGTTGTAAACATCTCGTTTTCCCTTGGTTCATGCCTGCACTGCACTTATGCATAATGATAATATGAGCCATGATAATGCATATGTGTTTTTTAGGACCAGCCCTTTGGAAAAATGCAACATTCCTAATGGTCTTTTATCTGAAATGAGCTCACCACAAAAATATTTCAGCTGCTTTTAGCTTAGGGAGGAATGGCCAGAGTATGGCTTTGATAAGATAGTTCTGAAAAGATGACTAATCATCACCAGCACCAATCTTTATCCTTAGCTGGATTATAGAAGTTGCTACCTGCTTCCACCTGCTTTCCCTTCTGGAAGGGGAAAAAGACTTCAAGAATTCTTTTTTCCCTTAAGGTCTGGGACTTTCCACAGAAATCACAGATCCATTACATCTACTTTTTTATTTCCACTTTTTTGCATATCAAATAAATTGAAATTTAGACTCATTTTTATACAATACCTCCCCCAGCTGTCATTTATGAATCTTTTTCAGAATACCTGTGTATGTTTGCTTTGAAATCATTATTTTCTCCTAAACTCCCATTAGACGTTCCCTCAGATCAACGCATCGTAATTCTCATTTTTGTCAAAGCTATGCCAGTTTGATAATCCTTTTGAAAATTCATATTACTGGTGATTCTTTGGCCATTTTCTACAAACTTGGATAGTGGTAAATTTTGAAAACCTAACCCATTCTGCCACTTTTGTATCCTATTGTTTGATGAACTTGCATTAAGATGTTTCTACAGATTGGCAATCTTTAGACTAAATGGGAACATTGGTAAATACATTCTAATATTATTTACTTATTTTTACATCTGCTTTCCCTTTACTCTGTGTCTCCCCTCAGCACTGTCTGTATTCCACACTTGCAGGAAGGTTGTGAGGCCTAAGTCTGTACTAGAAGGCAATGACATTAGCCTTCTACATTTACACTTCTTTGGGAAAGCTGAAAATTTCTCCTTATTTTAATCACATCTGATTAATTCTGATATAGGATGCAAGAGCTACACGGAGTGACACAGACACAGGGAGAGGACATGAATCTGCAGGCACTGGTGTCCATGTGGCTGGCTGTCCTGACCATGGCTGCATGGTCCTGCTGCCTCTCAGCTCTCCAGATCCTTGCTGACAAGGCGTGAGCCTTTCTTGACTCAGTTCAACATGCAACCAGCTTGTGAGAAATCCCAGAGGAGGGATTTCTTGGAAATCGGGATGAGAGTGGAAGCACAGCAGCCAAGAGTCAGACTGACCTAGCTTTAAAAACCTTGCATTTTACATGTGAAGAGGCTGTGTGAGGTCAGCCCTGTGCTCCATGTCTAGCTCCACACAAAACCAAAATGACTCCATTTAAGTCACTCACGGTTTTTAATTTTTATTTCGTAACCTAATATGTTCTGCATCCCATAAATTGTGCTCCTACCATTTATAATGTGTTGTAACAGAACTCTGCAAGAAGAATTTTAAGCAAGAGATTTTGCTGCTTGTGGTATTTTGCAATCTCCACTAACTTTAGTGACATTGTGCTGTTTCTTAGCAGCGCTTGAGTTATGCAAAGAATGCGTTTCTGCATCTTATGCTTCATTTCTGGAAGCTATTACAAGCAGCCAGTGGATGCAAAAGGCACTCTCTCTTGACCAGGGAATTAATTGTTATAGATGGACTACTGGAGGAAGCCAAATTGAGGGCTGGATTATTCTCGGCAGTACTTGAAGCAGATGCTTTTTCTTTCATTCTTTAAATATCTCAAATGAAAAACCTTCCATCACTTTCTGATGAATAATCCACCAACACTAAAAGAACCCAAACCACTGCACTAAAAGGCTACAAAAATCAGAAGTTTTTAATTTCATCCTGTGGTCAAATAATTGATTATGGATGCTCACAACACTTCCATAGCACCCATTTTATCCTTTGAGCCTCGACAAAAGAACTTTCAAATTTTGGGGTTTGGCTGACCTAGTGAAGTTCAAAAATTGGGTCCATTTCTCTTTCTGTCATCCTTTTAAGAAGCTGCACTCCAAGAAGCATAGTAATGGTGTGATAACTCCAAGGAAGCAATCAAGAAAGCACAGTAGAATTTTCCCAAACAAGCACAAACCAAACAAATCTGGAAATGAAGCTAATTTAAACTCAAGAAATTCCTCTTCCATGCAGCTGTGTTACAGTAGAAAGCCACTTTTTTGTAAAAAACTCTTTGTGCATAAATATCAGCTTTGTCAAACCCATCTCCAGTCTACAAACATTGACACTTTAAACATGCAAAATGAACTCAATGAACATCAGAATTGTATATTTCATTTTCTTGACAGTTTTTCAAATTCTTTCTCCCTCCAGATCTTCTCAAAGAACAAGCAAGCTTTTTAAAAACAAAAACCTCTTTTGAATGTAAGATTTTTTTCTTTTATCAAGTTAAAACAACAAAAAACTCCCCGTGTCCTCAGCTAAAGTCAGGTTTAAAGGCCAATTCAAAACACATTTCCCTCCGTGGTGCTCCTCACACTGATGCTTTAGTTTCTAAGGGCTGTCTGGAGCTATTTTCTCCTGTTTCAGACTATGTCTGTGTGGCATTTACTTTGCATTTTGAAGAGAGGCCAAAGAAAAATCTATCTGAACTGTTCCAGCAATTACTGTGCTGTCCTTTTCCAAACTGAAGCCAGCTGTGCTGCCCACTGGAGAGCATTTGCAGGCTGATGTCTGCTGTGGGGATTGACTGCACTGCTCCCACCTGAGCCAGGAAAAAATGCAGGAGTGAGCAAGGGGCTGGCTGCACACCCTCTTCCAGTGTCCCCCAGCTCACAGCTCTGCCTGCTTTCCTCGCAGGGCTGAAGAGAGGGCAGCTCCCACAGGGAGCCATGAGGAAACTGTGGTGGTCAAGGGTCAGTGCCTGGAACTCTCCACGATGCAATGTGAATGCACAGAGATTTTATGGAGCTTCCTTGGCCAAGGTCAGGCAGCTGTGCTCACATCCACGCCTTCCCTTAGCTAGGGCTTATTTTCATTTTTTCTGATGAGCTATATGAGTGACTTACAATATCAGTTTTTCAGCTTACAGTCAAAGTAGGATAATTCAAAGACCAGCTGCCAGCAGTTTTACTTCATACTGGCCCACACCTAATCACTTTGTCTTACCAATCTGCAAGAAATGTTTCAGCCAAGAACTTCAGGCCCAAACATGTTGGCCTAAGCTACTTCAAAGGTGATTAACACTCGTTTTTACACAATGGCTCCTGCAAAAAATTGTGCTTCCTAATGATTGTTCTTTGAAAATATATTCTAGCCTGCATCAACTTTGCACTGAATTTCGATGGATTGATTAATAGGTGGTGAGGGATGCCTGGCCACAGCAGCCAATGGCTATGCAGAGCTACGAGTTAAACTTGAAGGGTCCTATTTAACAGAGTTTTAATATTTGCTAACACTCTCAGAAGCTTTAATCTACATAAATTAGAATTACCCATATAGTAACACAGTATCTTGAACACACTTATATCAAGGCTATTTTCCTGATGGTGTAGCAGTGGAAAGCACAATGCATTTATGATGCTGATGCAGAAGTACAGGTACTGCCCTGAGCACAGGCTCACAAACATACACACACCTCACACCGTGCTGGTAACATCTTGATCACATTTGCACCAGGTGTGTCACCACACAGTTCCACGTTTGGAAGTTTGTACAGTTCTAGCTACTTCAGTAGAAATCATCCAAGACCAAACTCTCTCACACTAGTATGGAAGCATAATAAGGAATAATCTCAGACAAAACACTTCTTTCACTTCTGAAAACGAAGCAAAGGAGAGGAGTAATGTTCATTCTTTGAAAGCCTTTCACATCACTAAACCAAGGAACAAAGTGTGGAAATTTGACAGGACATGGCCTAACATATTTCATTTTTCTTGTGAAAACTCACCAAAGCTTGCTGAACACAAACATTTCAAACACTAAGCCTGCACATGCTTATTAGGGTTTGCTTCATTGTCATTACTCCAGAGACTCCATCTGTCCTGGAATCTGGCCAGGGATCCTCTTCAACCAGAGCTGTGGGTTGCACTGGTCTCTGCAAAGTCATGGCACTGAAATTAAGTTCTTTCACTCCCATACATTCAGTCATTCATATTAGTAATCGAACTACTATTCCAAATAATTTATAATCCTTATTAAACTGTTATCAACACCTCTGCAAGCAACAGGGTGCTCGGCATGGCCTGATTGATCTTGATCTGTGCAAAGCCTGAAGGTTCCCATGTGCTTGAAAGTCCCTGTTGCACCAAGAAAAGGTGAGCTACTGAAAACATAAGTGTGGCCCTTGATGGTTCTGTGCTCTCTTCTTCAGGAAAGTATGGGAAGATTTACAGAGACCATCTGGACCTAGTTTTGTTCTTATCAAACAGCAGAGGCTTGTGGGGTTTTTTTTCTTTCTTTCTTTCTTTCCAGTTCTCTCTGAGTGACTCATCCACTAATGTTGTTTAGCCACAGCTTTTTGCCTTTGCCAGAATGTGTTTCCACTGAGCAGTGCATGAATGGGGGGGGAGTGGGATGGAAGAAGAGCTTAATTGCATCTGCAGCTTTGTATGTTTTCTGCAACAAACCTCACTGTTTTAATAATAGTTATATCAAAACACCTTCATTTAGCTCTTCTAAATAGTAGTTGCCCAGGTTTCAAAAGCCATGGAGATCATTCAGGAAATACAGAAATGGGTCAAGACAAAATTAGGTCGAGCAAAGTTACTTAAGTAAACAGGGACTCCACCTTGCTGAGAAATTTTTTTTGGGGGAATTCATTAAGAAGAAGGAATTGGATAAATCTTGAAATTCCAGCGCCTTGATGAGGTCACACTTAATGAGAGTCACAGGAAGAAAGTTTTGATAGAAATGCACAGGAAGGAAAGAGGAATTAAAAATTAAATAAAAAGTGACCAAGTTAAAGTTAGAAGACATTTACTCAGTAGAAAATACTAAATACTCTATTAATGAAAAAAGTTTTCTGTCCTCACACATAGGAAGTCAAAATGGCTTGTCATCTAAGGGTCATCAGATTTCAGTCACTTCTCAAAGCTGAAATATCTCCACAGCTAATAAAATATCTTTTGCAAAAATAACAGTAAAGAGGTAGAAGATGGAAAAAATATTAAGGCAATTTATACTGTATCTCATATAAGACCTACATAAAAGGCTAGAAACATACTCTAACATACTCTAAATGGTTACCAAAAATTATAAATAGCAGTTACTGATGTCAACTACCACTATGCAGAACATTGCAAGGGAAGGAAAGTTCGAAGCGCTTAAGAATGTTCTTAGTGAGAGAGAAAGAAAACACTCATTCCTACAGTATATCAGTTTGGTTTGTCCTGAAAACGGGGCCATTCATGTGCAGAGACAGGATGTAGCATCTTCAGCAGAAGTTTATACAAGGGAAATCCCTCAGCTGCCTTCCCAGCATGCAGTGAAAATCACAGGTGGGTATGGATGCAATGTTTGACTACATTGATAGAGCAGCAAACAACTCAGGGAGCACTGTAATTCCACACAGCTGGACAGTTGATCCAAAACCTGCTTTATTTGCATTTAAAAATTGTTAATAAAAAGCCCATGAGACATAATACAAGATTTTTCTTGTCAAGCTTGGCAGCAAACACAAGTCAATGCTAACTGGCCAAGATATTCCAAACTACCTGATCATTTCATTTGCTGAAGCTGACATGAATAAAAGACATCATTTACAGCAACTGCTGCTTACCAACCTCCTTAAGATCGAATTGTGCAAGACAGGAACTTAATTTTCCTTTTTCCTGTATTTTCACACACGCACACACACACAGTACACCACAAAAATCCCAAACCAATCAACCAACCCCAACAAAAAACATGCCTGAATGCTTTGCAGCAGTCATGGAACTGCTTTGGAGAAAACTGGAATTAAGTCAGCCATTTGATTCAGAAGTTTGAAAATTAACACCTTTCCCATTTCCTAACACCTTTCCCACAACTCTCACTATTCCCGTACCATTTATGTTGTGATACAAGACTGATGTGTTATGAGAGAAAAATCACTCTACAGGGTAAAGTAGAATTCTTTTAACCCAGATATCCCTGTAGTTGGCTCTTCTGTGCTTCTTAAAGGAGTTTCCAAATAACAGATGGCAATAATTTAATAACAGGCATGTGACTGGGCAGATAAAAGGAACTGGCTGTATCTGCAGTCGATGAAGGATCCTATGAAACTACAACTTTTGTGCCTGGGAAGAGCTCTGCCCTGCACTAGCCATGCTTGCCTGACTGTCCTTGGTGCCAGTCACCTTGTGTCATTTAGCTTGGCATGTTTTGGGGACACGTATTGGAAACCTTTGGAGAGCTGACTGCTCCTCTTGGCAAACTTGATGCTACCACTACCACTGAAATGTGAAACACACTGTTTAAATTATATACACACATACAAAACCAGTGGGACTAAACTGATGACTCTGCTGGGAGTAGGTCTGAGAGCACAGCTTTGGACACAAGAGCTTTCCTGGTGACCAAAACTCTGGGAACTGCAAAGCAGTCTGCACACTAAAATGCTATTCAGGAGAAGTGTTGCATTTTTTGAGATAATAAGGTCTCTTTAAATTAATTAGGACCTAACAGGGCTCGCTGACACTGGAAGGGTTAGGAGCTTTGCTTGGTGTAGCAGCTGTTCCTAGGAATGACTTGTTGTTCTGTATCAGCTGCGTGATGACTCTGCCCGGGTCACAGCACACGTTTTTTTAATCCAAAGACTCTGGCCCAGTACACTGCAGCTGGCTTGAGAACATTTCATCTTCTGCTGCAATCACAGAGAAGGAAAATTGTCCTCACTTTGGCTGATGCCAGTAAAACTTTGGTTCCAGATAACTTCCCATGCTTGGATAAAAAATTGGGCTTCGTCTTTACAAAATTTCTTTAGAAATGTACAAAATTTTTCAGGCAAAACCACAATGTCCTGCAGCTCTATTTGTACACAGCATCAAATAGAGGCCTCCCTCATTTTGGTACATGGATATCATTCAGGCATGGACAGGCTGCATGAGTATCCATAGGTACACAGAATTCACCTTAGGTACTGCCAGCAGATAAAACTTCAGCTACTGCCATGGTGAAAAAGCACAAATAAATAATATTGCTCAGCCACTGCAGTAGATAAATGAACAGAGGCGAATTGTTTTAGTTTCTCCCTGTTTCCATAATTCATCTTTTCTACTTCTGACATCTTCCTCCATATTTTTCTTGGCAGCTTTTTAATTATTTTTTACTTAATTTTTAAAAAGTTATTATATATACTTTCTTCTGTAGAAAGATTATCATTAGATTTTTCATTCTTACAAACTCCTATATTTAAGTATAGTTTTAAATGACCCACATTTACATAGCCTTTTTAAAATTGTACGAGAGTAATGTGCAAATTTTTAAAAAAATTTATTTCCTCGCCTTTGGCTGCTTTGTAAGGAATATTTGTCAGTATTTTCTGACATGAAGTGTTACAGTGAGGTAACTTTTTCCTTTTAGAAAATGTTATTTTCAGACAGGTTTTGATCATATTCTACAGATGAGTTTTATATAAGTACACTATTCATTTTAGAGGTAGGTACACAAGAAAGTTGAAGCTCACTTTGTCTACCCATGCCAGATATAGTAGTCAAATATTTTATATGTACATACAAGTGACATGTTTCTGACAGAATGGTTCCTCAAAAAGGAAAATTTGCTTTGGCCTTTCAGCGAGAACTACACCAAGGGGTTTCCGAGATTTTCTTTTCACTGTCTGACTCATTAGAAAACCACCACTCCATCTGACTGACCAGCCAGTATAAAGTAAGCTGTGGTTTTTCAAAATCTAACATAACCTTTTCCATAAAACCGTACTAAATAATATTAAGTCCCAATAAATAACTACAATGCAGTTGCCCCTCTCTATATGTCCCTGATGAAAACCACTGCAAAGTCTCTGGCATCTGAAACACAAAATCCAGCTGCTTCCATTGCTGCTGCTGACTCACCATGGAATGGCTCCCAAGAGGAACAACTGTAACACAGGGAATCAGCAGTGGGCAGGGCAATGGGCAAAGATCACTGTCAGGATGTGATTGCTGTACTCGGTGTACTCTCACATTAAAAGGAAGACAAGCTGCAAGCACCTTGCCAACAGATCCTTTTAACATTTTGTGGCACAAGTAGGAAGGGCTTGACTACAAAGCCTGGGCTTAATCCCACAGGCATAAATCCTAAGGCCTCAGGCAAGTATTTTCTGGTTTTGGCAAATTTGTAGCGGTTTGAAACAGTCTTCCGAGATTGAGAACACGTTTAAAAATGCAGCCAATGGATTAATTAGTGAGTGTCCTCTCTGCACAGGCTGTTCTCACAGTGCAAGCCAGCCGCTGTGCCAAATCCCACCCCGGCAAAGGTGCTCCATGCTCCTGCCGTCTTCTCCAACATCACTTGACCCCCACCTTTTGGTGTCTGCACACAAAGGCTGCAGTTGCAGCAGTCTTCAACGACCTCTCCATTATACAAGAGTATTGGAGAAAGAAATATTGCATTCTCCTGTTTCTGAATGTGTTTGTAATGGTTATCGGCGCATGCTTCAATATGCTCATTGTAGTGGAACATAAGAAACCACACATAGGAAATCTCTCTGCCAATTATTTATGCTTATCCTTCCCACAGTGATGAAATCTGCAGACCTTCAGTTATTGGGCTAGATCCAATTTAGGCAAATCATAACCAGCAGACTGCTATCATCAGAGATGGACACAGTGACCTCTTCATGTTGTTGCTCCGTGTGGGGGGGGGGGGTGGAGCATCAGATTCATTCTGGTGAATATAAATTCCTTCTCCTGTGGTCCAATGTCCAGCCCAGTGAAGAAACAGACATAAAATCTATTTGTGCATTTTATGTAGGGATGCAGAATTTATGGCTTAGGAGGAACAGAGATTTTTGGGGGGTAAAGTGGCTTTTAAATTTATGTATAATTCCTCAAGATTTTCAAAATTCAGGAAAACCTACCACTTAGTTCCAAAACTGGATGTTTAAATATAGGAATAAAAATTAATTGCATCTTCATTTAGAAAGGAAATTCACAAATAAACACATTTTCCTGTGTAACTTTGTCCATATTTGAGACTCCAAGTCATTAGATTAGTTAGAGCCAAATTGCTGTGGCTTGAAAATGTACAAGTACAGGTATTAGAAGAAAAGTAGGGTGATGACCTAGGAGGCTGGGTAATACTATACCACACTCTGAGACCTTTAAAGAAATAAAAATTTAAGTGCAGAACCCTACATAAATAACAGTTGCTGCTGGCAAAGACAGAACACAAGAAGTGAAATGACAATACCATCCTGAAGAACTCACAGCATGGATTCATATAACTGAGAATTCCAATGTAAGTGAACAATATTAGCTTGGAAAAAATACTGCAGTGTCCATTCTGCACAGATCTGAGACACAGAAAAAATTCAAATTCCCCAAATGTTTAAATTATTTTTTTCTCCTATACGATCCTTCTGTTTTTCTTTATTGGAGAATGCATCCCCTACAGTGACTGTATAATTACAAGGTGAACTTTTGGAAATTTGTGTTCATTCAAAAAAAAAAAAAAAGATAAATACAATGCAGTTACCACATTGCAGACAGCCCATTACATCAAAAGGGAAAGTCTGAAGCAAGAAGCAGAATTCCCTAAAGAGTTATTGGAAAACACACAAGCCAGCCATATACCCATTTGGGATGTGAAAGGGTTTGCAGTTCTTTCCACTGCCAGAAGGGAGTATCTGACAGAATGAACGAGGTGTTCCCTAGCAAAGACAACCACAGTTAATCACTAAAATATTTTCCTGACTATGAAATAATAATGTGGTTTTAAAATATCCAACTGATAATGGTAATAACAGCTTTTGATTTGGAATATGCATGTTTTTCATGGGAACAAGCAGAAGAATTCTGCATAGATCTTTAATTTTACAGCATATATATGTATGTATATATAAGCTTCACAGAAATGCATCAACATTACTTGAAATTCTTTGGAGAAATGATCCATATTTAAGATCCTGTAGGCTCACAAGAAGATGTTAAAAGATATCTTGACCAGGCAAAAATATTTCTACATCATGGTTTGAGCAAACAGTACGTGCTGTCTTCAGACACAGAAGGCATAAGCTGCTAATAGCAATTTAGCCTTTTACACACTCAATTCCATCCCAGTTGTGTCTTGGTATTCCTCTTATTGGCATCCTTGCCATTTGCCTGCTGTTCCCTTTCTTTTCTGACCCCAACATCTGACCTGGCCCTAATGATTTTAGAGAGAACTTTGCCACTGAATTTAGCTTTTCCTCTTTAGAATTTTACCAACACCTTTTAGTAGTTCTGTTTCTAATAACTTTTATGCCCATCTTACATTTCCCATTCCCAGGATCATAATTCTGGTGGAACCAAGGAATCTTCCCCCTTTCTCTTTCCCTGTGTCCTGTACATATTCGATCTTCACTCTGTCAATCTAAACCCGTTTGCAGCCACCTTTCTCTCTGATTATGGATAATTTTTCTCTGTCTCACTGAAAGGCTTTGCAGAATGTCCAAGATGCAACTATTAACTTGTTTTTCTGTCTCAACATTGCTGACTTTTGTCTTTGTCTAAATCCATCTTTCTAATGCGTTTTAGATTCAGAGCTAAGCTCCTTCTGGTTATTTACAGAATGCCACTTTTTCATCACAGCATTTATGGAATCCTTACATTAATCTAGCAGTTTACAATTCCAGGTTCTTTACATTTCACATTAACCATCTTATTTCACTTTTTTTTCCACAAATCTTTATTGTTTTTGCTTAATCTGTTCTTTATTTTGGCAGCTCTTCTAGAAAAACTCATTGAAAGGTACTGTGAGATTTTGTTTGGTTTTGAGTGTGTCTCTGCAGTTCAGCATTTGGATACATTCATAGGAATTATTACAGCGTTGCTTATGAGCTTCATTCTCTTAAACATAACCCCCTTTACTGAGGTAACATCCTGTTCTTTTACTAATTCTTAATTATACACCCTATAGTCTATTTCTGACTGCTGAAAATTACCTGTCTGATAAATACTGGAAGTATACAGGAAAAAAAGATAACATGCAAGTCTTCTTGATTATTTCCCCCATGTTAATTCTCACATTCAATCCCCCGGGGAATACTGGGGTTTCTTTCTATTTATATTGTCATCTGCTGGGAACAAGGGACAGTTATATTTGCTATTTAGAAAAGTCAATAAGTTTATGAAACTGCAGTATTAAATCTTCTATCCATTTCGCCCATTATGGTTTCAGCTCTCCAGGAAGCCCACAGGAAAGCTGGTGTATTTTCCTAGTAAGACTTTGAAGTCTTGTACTGGGCTTTTATTTTAGGGCTGCAGAACATCATTTCATGTTCCTACAAACAAATTCTAAAATGTATTCCCTCTTGGCAGCTGTTCCTTCTGAAAAGTTATTGCTAGAATGGGTGACTTAAATTTAGATGCTTTAAAAAATAACAATTGAAAAACTAAAGGTGAAGTTGCTCTTTCCTCAATGCTTGACTAATTTGTAGCTGATTTATTTCTTGACCAAAACCATAGTTTGCTTGATGTAAAAGACAACACTTTTACAGAAAATTAAATTGAATATTTCCAACAAAATTGGAACTAGGCAAATGACCCTTGGCATTCTTAGGAAACACAGGAAGAAGAGGAACCACATACTCAGTACTTCCAGCATGGAGCTGAATAACAAGCCAAGCTACAACTTATTAAACCATTTCAAGCAACAATTTGGTGCAAATCATCACTGATGGAATATATAAAAGTCTCTGCATCCTGCACTCATAAGAAAAAGACTGTACCACTAAGTCATTGACAAAAGAGATATAGAGAACCTGCTCCCCTAAATGAACAAATATAAGAAAAATACCTAAGTTGTGTAACAGCTTGATTTACACAACAGCCTCGATATTATCTGGCCTCGTGCTGGAACAATTCCATATCAAAAACCTGCTTAAACTGTGTTTGTGTCATCCCCACTTCCCAGCATCCTGGGGGTGTTGGCTAAGGGAATATCACAGAACAACCATATTAACTTCAGTAAGCACTGTCAGCAGCCAGCTCCAACACAAAAGCCCAATAATTGCATCAACAGAACTCTGTATCTGACTGAGACCACCTGGCAGCAGCATCACTTGGCAGCACACAGCTTCTGGCCAAAGCCAGGCTCTGACAGCCACTTCCAGTAAGGGCAGAAGGGCTCAGGTCTGCATTTGCTAATGCTGCCACCCCTGTGCCTGCCATAGCAAGCCTTGGAGATGTGTTTTAAATCTGTCAACTACTCCGGTCCCATTTCTCTCTGCAGAGCTTGCAAAAAAGGCTCAGGATGTGCAAAATGCTATTTGAGTGGGTACCTAAGCCCATGCTGGGTTGCATCTCAGTAAGGAGACCTGAAATATTCTGCAAACAACAGTGTCAGTGTTGATTTCAAGATATGTCTATACCGAATCTGCTTTCTTCTATTTGGCTTGTTTTGCCTCTATCTTTGTCTGACTTCTGATGTATGACCAACATTTAGAATCAGTGGGCAGCAAATTTTGGACCTATTGTCCTTTCAATAATACTATCAAAATCATCTTTTCTCCCCCAAAGATATATGCCAAATCTTTTATACAGTTCATAATACTCAGTTGTGCATTAACTTGATTGTACTGCAAAGCAACAGGGAATAAAAGATAAAATGAAATATTAAGAGCCAAGGTTTCACAAATGTCTAGAGAGTGACACAAGCTGTTTGTAATTGGCAGAGTTATTTGAAATAGCCTCATTTTGCCCTGGTCATTAAGACTGGTTAATGTGGGCATTGGATGACTACAGCATAATAGTGTCAAACACGTCAAGGACTATAAAGAATTTCTCAGGGTCTTCTAAAATAAATTTTCTCATGATCTTTGAAAAGAACATCTGGACTCATGCAGAGATGTTCAGGAAAGACTCAATTAGCTATGTGAAGTTAATGAGCACAAATTAAAGCATATTCAAAATCCAAATAGGATCATCTGCAAAGGGATTTAAGATGCTACAGCTCATGACCACTAATCCTTCACCAATCACTGAGTCATCCATAGCTGTCCTAAATATTTCCACACAAAGCTAGCCACACTAAGAAAAACTCTGTATTCCTCCTCTGGATTCTACTATTTTCCACGGAAGAAGAGCTAAATTCTCATGAATTGAGCTATTCAAACCACAGATTTTCACTTTTCACACTGGAAAGAATTACTCTTCCGTCCATTGTACATGAAAGATGACTCACCAAGTCTGCCTAACACTATCCAAAAGTGACAAGACCATGTTTATTGTTGCACTAATACAGCTGGTCCTGATCCACATCAGAACCATTTCACATATTCTCCAGCAAAGCTAAGCTCCAAAGCAGGGGATAGAACAGCATTTACTTATATGAAACAACTATTTAACAAAGAAAAATACACATCCAAACCCACTCAAACACCAAGCTTTTTGGCCTGCATTTTATAGCTTTAAGAATATTTTTTTTCATGTGTTTCTCAGCACAACAATTCCAAGAAGCAAGGATCAACAGGCTCCACTGAAATATCTTTCAATTATTTATTTTTGAAAAAAATTCTTTTGTGTTACAGGTATAAGCATGTTCCAGAAAATATGGACTAAATGCCAGTCCTAATTAATAAAACACCTCTCTTTTGTGTTCAGAAAAAAATAAAAATAGTGGCTTCAAGAAGTCACTATCTACAAAAAGAAATTAAAGAGAACTTTGACTGAGTTGTCAGTTTGCTTATGTATTTTTCTATTGTATTCTCAGTTAGCCAATGTACTTTTTATTCCTGCATTTAATACATCCCTTGCTTGTACTATTTTTATCAAAGCTTGTTTCAAAACCAACGCTTTATATAACAATGTAAAAGTTTGAGAAAAGAAGGACAATAAAGCCACTGAGGTCTACGTTTCTAAATTGCACAAGATTTTGGAAATGGCTGCTTATGCCTCCTTACAGGAGAAATGCACATCCTGTGAACAACAGTTTGGTTAAGCAGATATAGAAAAATTTAAACAGGCAGCATTAGTTCTGCATATAGAATGATATGTGGAGTACTAACAGACTGAATATTGACATGAAAAATGACAAAGGTAATAAAACCCCCACCTTTTTTTTCCAGACCTGCTGCATGATTTTTCCCAGCATGATGGCCATGCCATAAAATATGGCTTTTTTTTTTTTTTTAAACAGCATGACTAAAGGATTTCAGAGTTTTGTACCAGACATAAACCAAAAATAAATTTCCAAACCTAGACTATTACTCTTGCATATTGAAATGGAAAAGCAATTGCTCCAACAGACACCTACAGTCTTACCAGACTGACCTCAGCAGTATGTGAGATTCAGGAGTCATTTGAGAGAATATTTTAAAAGACTTACTGGAAAATGTGATAGAATGAAACAAAGACCTGCCAACGATATATGGCACAGATGAAATGGGTACCTTTGATAAGACAGATGGTACTCAAAAGCAAAGGAATTTACATAAATGTACTCCTTCTAGATTCTACTTCAGTATTTAATATTGTGTCACTGCCTGTTGTCCTGGATTTCAGATATAAACAAGATCTAAGAAGGGAAGTTTGGCTAAATGAGGAATAATAATTATGATCTAATTAGTTAAAATCATAAAACGATTAAAACCTGGATGCAATAGGAATCACAGAAGATGAACTCTCAATACCAGTTGATAGTGTTGGAAATTGCCCCTAATATTGAGCTACTAGAGTGTGGATTGTTCTTGTTTAAGAAAGGTAAGAACAGATTGGAAGATTTTTAGAATTACAGAAAAACACTATCTTACACTGTGAAACAAAACTTTACCTGTTCAACCTGATAAAATAAAGACTAGAACAGGTGTGATTGCCCTCTAGATGTTTATCAAATGAAAAAAAGAATAAAACTACAGCTGTTTAAAGCAGTGTTATAACAAGAGCAATACTTAAGCATACTTAAGAGTATGAATTAATGAAGATTTATAATCATTGAGGGGGTAGAGTGGTGGAGGTGTGATCCGTTTAGGAATTATTTAATCCACTTTATTCATAGCAGTTGAATGAAAACATCAAGACTGCAATCAATGACTGAGACCTTCTCCAGTCCTGCTCTACATATAAATAGCTACATGCAGGAGTGCACCATTTTAAAACAAAGACATCAATTTTCAAACTGGGAAGATGTCCCAGGTACAGGAAAAAGGAAGATACAAACCTGAAAACTTAAATTCATGACCAGGAAAGATCCTTCCATTCTTATTACAGGGTCGGCAGATGCTCAAGGCTTGTGACTCTCATGTTCCAGATTACTTTGCTAAAACATATTGGCTACCTCTACAAGATAAATTTCCAAATAAAAAGGCAAAAAAAAATATCAGAGCTCCTGATGATGGTCAGGATTAAGCCCTGAAAAAATTCTAGTGCTTACAAATTTTCACACAATGAATATCTTCTAGATTTGGATTGGAGAAATGTCAAAATTGCATTGTTTTTTGTTTACAGTTATAAGAAGGTGAGCTTCTTAATTTCTATATATGTTCATTCTTACTAGTTTCAGCTGAAAAAAAATTGTACTTCTATGACTAGTTGAATAACAGAAAGATATTGCTGATTCACAATATGACCAATAATTAACTTAGGGCAAGCTACATTAAAAAGGTACACTTGGGGGTCTGAAGAGATTTTTAGGTCATTATGCTGACTATTGTTTGCTAGATTCTGTATTATTATACATTATCCTTGTTATGATGAAGTCAATAAACTCCTCTGTACTTTCACTAACCAAAGAGCTAATCATCACATTATAATAAAAGAAAATTAATAAATATAATTATAGAACATCTAGCTGCTTTTTCAGAGTAAACAATTTGTATTTAGTCTGTTCCTGACTCAAAAATCTCTTCCCACTTTCTTTCTCATGGTGTTATACTGTCTATCCTCTTTATTTTTAGTCTTTTATTATTTTCATCTATGTTTACATGGAAAATCTGAAGATTTTTGTGCCTTGGATGATGAGTGAAAACCAAACACAAATTTCGTTATGAGGCAGAATCCCACGGTGCCATAAATGAAATCAAAATGGCTAAACATATCCATTAACAAAACAGCAATTCCCCAAGCACTTAGTGTTCACTTAGTTCTTCTCCCTTCTGAAATCACTGGAGGACAATGACTTCCTCAAAACCACAACCAGCCCATAGCAAGGGCTTCTATTGCTTCTATTATAAAACTTTTCACTGAAAGGCAGCACACAGGTGTCTCATCTTTCTGTGTTTATCCTGTGGCATTAGCACATTGTTTTCTCTTTGTTTGCACCCTCTTTTACTCTTTAAAGCTAAATTTTTTAACAGCGACTATAATTCTAAACTTCAAAATGAATTTTCATAACTAGAACTTCAGTGGCTAACATTATATTAGCCCTGTTACTGGTTCTTAAACATTTCAGAGAATCTCAGATTCTGTCTTAAGGAAAAGAAAAAAAGCAGTTGGTGTTCTGGTTCCACGACTTTTTCCAGTAACACTGGCATCAACTGCAGAGTTTTAGGCCAGCATGAATTGCAGGTATCTCACTTCACTGTCTGTCCTACAAACATGCATAAGACGTTTCTAACAAATACTGTGATGCTACACTACTTTATAAAGGAATAAATTAATGACAATTTCTGCATTGGATTGAATCATCAAATACTCAGACTTTTTAGGAATTACTTACATTAATAATCAGTCAGAGTCTAAGAAAAGGGTAATGATGATGTAGGTATCTCCCTACAGAGGCCTCTGCCTTGTTTGAACTAAATCTGAGAACATCACAGCCAGAGGAGTTTTGTGTAACAATTAAAAAAGTGACAGCCAAGGAGTGACAGTGCTAGCCCACCATAACAAAGATTTTCAGCATACTTTTCTTAAGGTTAATTCACTCAGTTCATGCCTTAAAAACTCTCCTGATTTGGGAACTTCATGTAAATTTCATGCAAATTTCATGCAAGAGTCTCAAAACCTTATTGGTGTGTGAAAACACTAACTAGGAGTGGAAGATGAGCATTTGTCATGACTCAGTTGAAGGAGCAAAACTGACAGCCAGAAATTGATACCCTGATTTATAGTGACAGTCTTGCAGAGAATACAAGAAGGAACTTTAGACTCTTTGCTTCCATCAACACCAATAGCTTTGTTTCCTTAGAATCATAGTACCCCAAAGTCTAAGTTTTGGCACAAAAAGTGCACCAAAGATTTTTACTAAAGTGTAAAAGATACCAGAGGAACCAGCTACAGAGGTTTTATGACAGCTGGAGTCTAGACTACGGTTTATTCCAAAATTAGGGTTACAAGACTTGAAACAAACCAGATGTTTGATGTGGTGGAATGCAGTAAACTCAAAGCGATTGCACCATTCCTTATTTATTGGATCTCTCTAAACTAATAATATGCAATTAGTTAATTCTACAAACAATCATTAAGAAAGTACTTCATGTGAGGACAGCATTCATATATCATTCATGTATTATTAAGCCATTAATGGAAAAGACAGCATGACTACTCTTGTGCAGCTGTTGGTGGATGCCACATCAACAAATACGTGACTGAAGGTCCAGAGCATTAGAATATGTTTGCCTCGGAACAGGGAGAGGAGTGAGGCTGGAGAACTTCTCATCACCATTAGGTAAAAGACAGCTGTACACTGCTGGGATGCTGGAGCAGCTGTGTGTGAGCTCAAGCATCATTTTCTGAGAGAAAAGCTATGGCTACTGATCCACAGCCTTATATTCATACAACACCTTATCTAGAAGAGTAGGTCCCTTAATTATTTAGGCTATTGTCCATATTCCACAATCTTCTGGGCCTTCCTGTAGGTCTACCAATAAGCATTTCTTGGACATTGCCAATAGGGTAGAGAAGGATGCTATTATGCAATTGAGAACAAGTGGTAGACTGGAGTATTAACAGGGATAAACTGAAGCCTAAACAGGATTTTTAAACAGAGTTTATGCATATTGTATTTTTGGAAGTACTACTCATGTGATCATGGATATCTATTAATCAAGGTGCTGGGTCCTCACTGACACAAGAATTAGCTGTTTCTTCAGAAGCAAGTTGCCTTGTGTGGTTAACATGTGAAATTAAAAATCTGGCGCTAAAATGAAACCACAAAATGCTAATACTTCTTAAACCAAGACTTCTTCTCAAGGCCTATTTACCATTTTCACCATAAAAAGGCATTCTCCATTATCTGCAAGGAACAAAGAATATCTAGCCAATAACCATGTCAAAGACAAAGAAAATCCTTCCTACAAAAAGATCCAAAGTATCCCTGTGTACCAGAGTGGAATCCTTACACTACAGACAGAGGATTACTTGTGGACATTTTTAGAAAACTTATTGTTCAACTTCATCACTGCAGGCCATTGAAAATTAAATGTAATTTACAATAAGTATTTAAAAAAAAAATCTATGTCAAGTATTCCATTGGCTTCCAGAGCAGTAGTATTAACAGCTGTCATGAAATAAACAGAAAATGTCTTCTAATCTCTATTTTAAGCAGGCTGAGTTTAAAAATTCCAGTATTTTCCAAGAGCATCACACCTTATGCACCTGTGTTCTTTAGATATTCTGTATCAATCTGTATTTTTACAGCATCACTTCTCTTTATATAAAACATACTGAGCAGTGGATGTTACCTCCCTGGATACAATCATTGTGCCTCATATCTACCACCAGCATTGCTGTCAGCTTCTATGCTTGCACAAATTCGTGACTCCCATTCTTTGCATTAGAATTTTCTCAGCAGGTAAAACATACATATTCTATGCTGTGAGTCACTGTAGTGGAAGAATTAGTATTTTCACAGGTAGCTCTCCTAGGTAATTTCAGAGAAATGCACACATAAGGGGAGCTCACATCACATCACATGTTCTAGCATGATAATACCTGGTCATGTATTCCTTATTACTCACATGCTGACATTCATAAATGCTGAATGAGATGGATTAATGCTGTTTATGCTCTCATAGTGTGTGCCTAGAATGAAGCCATCAAGATAAATTAGTTCCTTTTGTGATTTTCTAGGTTAACTTGATGTTGTAATACCTTGAATTCCTAGTATTTCATATTTTTAAATCCTATAGACTACCTGCTTCTCATAAATGGTATCTTCACGGAAGTGGAGAGATATATTTCACATATCTGAACTACCAGAAAATTTCAAAATGTAATCTTTTTCACAGCTTAAATTTAGTCTTGCTTGAGAAAAAAAAAAAAAAGTTAACTGGGAGGGTTCTTTTTCCCAGCGTCAATACACTGTGAAACTAGGTACTGTTAAAAAAAGAGTGGTTTTCCTCCATGATTTTTGAGGCTAATTTTGCTATTATTTTGTCATCTGTGAAGTGTTAAAGCCAGACAGCAAAACTCACAAGAACTGTGCTTAAGAAAGCTTGAGTCAGTTTTGTAAACACAGTCTTTGAACTAAGGAATTATTTATAACGTGCTAATATCAATTAACAGTATTAAAATCCTTGGACGAGAAAAGCTGAGTTTTTAAGTGAGGTGGCTGATGTGTTTCCCTCCCCATCTGACCTGAGGAAGGGGGAAGGGCATCTCAGTGATGGGGCAGTGCAAATCAGAGCTGAAGGTGGCACAGAGCTGGCATTAAATATGCTGGGAGATTGGCACCTCCAGCATAATGACCCAGACTGTCTGACTACTTATATTTTGGAGTTACTGAAGAGACAGTTTCCAAATGCATCAGATCTTTATCAGGACATCTTAATTTTTTATTTTTGTGGACCTAGCTCAGATGGATTTGTTCTGGATAAATAGCAGTTGATGTCCCAAAGAACCTTTCCAAGAAATATTTGTAGCAGAACTTAGTACTATTCACCATGAAAAGGGTGACTCTTCTACAAAAAAAAAGAAAAAGGGAGAAGAAATAAAAAGTGACCTTGTGGAAGATCTTTAATTCTCTGAGGTAAAAATAACCATATCAATATTCAGAATGGGAAAACAATATTTACACATGGGTGGTAGCCTTCTGAACAGACTTATAGTTTCTCTGGCAGTTTTGAAGGCCATCTTGTGGCCATGGCATTTTGTTGTTGGGCCTTAAAACTGTTTTAACAGAGGGACAAATTCTTTCTCAGTTCTATCAGTTAATAGTAATGCCATGGAAGACATCAGCATGACCACATTAAAGTGAAGTAAAGAATCAAACTTTATTCTCCCACTCAAGATGCAGAGTCATCCTGTTCATATTAAAATTTAAAAAGTAGATTTGTTTTTTAGTAGGGATTTGATTATTCATAAGTGGAAGGTTTCAAAGCAGGAGGGATTCACCAGGAGGGATTCCCCCAGCTGCTGGCTCCTTTGCAAAGCTAGGTGCCAATTCCAGCTGTTGAGCACCCATTAAAGCAGCCCAGCACTGCTGGTTAATGGGGCATCAAGGTGTCCAGTGAGGCAGTTTTCAGTAAATATGGGGAAATACCTGAAGCAGCCTTGTCCTTTGAATTGCCTCAAGGAAGGGCTTGAAGGACTTTGTTCAAATCCTCAGTGTATCTTTTCCTGGGTTGCACACACAGCCCCAACAGAAGCCAGTGGGAATTTGCTAAGGGAGGTGGTGATGGTGAGGGGAGGGCCAGGCACTACAAAAAACTGAGGAGATAAGGACACAGTACTGAAAGGAGTGACATGATATTGAGAAATGTGCACCAGGACACTCCTAAAACAACACTGGAGTGCAACCATCCTTATCCAGACTTCATGCAAAAGATTTTGAAGGATTTTAGACATACACTGAACTAAACCTTCATCACAGAACCATCAAGATTTTTTTTTTTACTGCAGGCACACAAGTGCACGTTTTTAATCTAAGTACAATAATGGTTTTTTTACATACTGTGACAGACCTATTGTTCTCTTTCTAGATTCTTACTTATAACTAACATAAAAATATCAATCTGACTACTTACATATTTTGAACATTTTTTTACATATTAAATGAAACAATACATTGTTGAAGGTCCACATTGAATCACCTGTAATGCCTCATTTTGTTTTATAAAAGCTGATATTGACAAAAGAGAAATTTCAGCTTTTTCAATGTAGCTTATTTACTTTTTGGAAATAACAGGTGTTGTAACTTGTTGCTGATTATGAGCCTCCTAGTCAAGAACAATTTTTCTGGTGACTAAAGAAAATGATACTATGAATCTTAAAAACCCTAAAAATGTCTACAAAGGACAATTTATTACTATATACTCTCAGTCTTTAGTGTTACAGAATTTAGTACAGCAGAACAGTGACTAAGGGGTCCCTGGTATTAAAATAGGACTAATATTGATATACTATTGGCTAACTCTTTCAAAGTCAAGTTTGAAACAAAAATAACTTTAGAAAGCAGTACATTTTTATCATTTTAACAATTCTAACATAGAAATAATATACTTTTAGTTCTGGGATTGCTGAAAAAAAAGTTTAATACTTAAGTCTGTCTTCCTCAGAGCTTAGTAAAGCGTTTATTAACAGGGAGCCTTATTTTGCAGTGACAACACGTGGGCACAAAAAAGACACTTGCTACAAGCCCAAACTAAGTCACTGGACAAAAGTACCTCTTCTTGGAAATCCGGGTGTCACAGAAACCTGGTAAATCTACAATGTCTGCACCCTCTTAGTGCCTCTGCCCCTCTTGCCAGAAGGATCTGACTGTGTTTTGTGTGCATCCACAGCAGCTCTGAGCCTGGCTTCTGCCACATCCTAACAGAGATTCTATTTGTGTCCTCAAAAGTGAGCCACAAACTTTGGGAAGCGGCAGCATCTTCACAGTGGAACATATGAGAGGCACCTCTGGTGAAATCACATTGTAATACATTTATTTATAAATTCACCGAGATTGATTGAAAATGGATGTTGGGTAGCAGAAAAAAAAAGGAGAAGAAAGTTAATCGTCACCTGGAAGTGATTTACAAGACTGTGCTGCACTTGGTAACAAAATCAAGATTTCCCAAACATGTAAACATCTCTCTGGGAGCTGCTGAAGTCATAGGTTCCATTTTTCCATTTTCTTTGGGCAGTCAGGAGAAAGAAAGCTGGTATTGCTGAATCACACAAAATAGAAAGTATCTTGTCTTGGCCAGTGACCTGCTGTGCAGGTAACCTAAAAACTGCTTTGAACAGGAACTCTCCAGGATGCACAATTCTCCACTACACAGGCAATTCCCCATTATTCAAGTTCTGTTTTGCAAACCACTGGATTATTCTCCCTTTGAGGTACAGTTTTTAGCACGTGTGTAATTTAAGAGGCAAGAAAGGCATTAGCAAGATGGAAGCTGCCAAAGGCACAATGTTGCTTGTTTATACCAACGAGAAATGTATTTCAGCATCAGAAGTAAAGGCAGAAGCTGCATAATTCTGAACTGTCAGCAATATTTTTAGATTTTCCTCAGACTAACCCATTCCATACACTGTGTGGAAGCAATTTTATTGCAAGTGCACCAAGAAATCATTTTCATGAATTTCAGCTGTCGTAATAGTGAAAGAGATATTTTAACAGCTGGTTTACAGCTGATCCTTAATATAGAGAAGTGTGTTAAATAGAAGAGGGCAGCTTTTGAGAAGCTGAAGGTGGTGTGATCATGACCACTGGAGCATTGGTGTCTCTGACTTCTCTCTAAACCCGAGTGTGAGAAACAATGCCTTTGTTATTTCCAATTTTGCTTGAAGTTACAATTTGTTTTCACTTTTTTTTTTCATGATTTTTAGTTGAAAGCTGTAAGAAAGTAGCTGTACTCTGGGTAAGATTGTTGAAACTCATTTAAAAAAAAGTTTATAAGTGTGTGCAAATGCCTTTGGGGAATACTCATGAGGAAACAGTTCTGCAACACTTAATAAAGAAAAGCTGCAATTGCATTGGAATTGATTGCTACAATTTTCAAACCAGGATACAAAGGACCATGGTTTGCAGCAACGCAGTTCTAGCAATCAGGGGGAAGCATTAATTTGTGAGACTATGTGAAAATAGTCCCTCTCCTTTCTCTAAAAGCAACAATAGAAAGCCTACCCTGCCTACCCAGCCTTCCATCCTTATCGAAGAACAGGAGCCTTAAGCGCCCAGGTTTACCTACCAGGTGTTAAACCTAAAAACCACCCCCAAGTTTCCACACAGCACAGACATTTTTGCCGTCTTGCTGTACTGAGCGCGGCTGGGAGGGAGTTAATTTTCTTCAGGACAATCTATAGGGTGCTGGGTTTGACTTTTGTGGCCCAATCAGTGTTGGCAGCACACCAGGGGTTCAGTTTTGGCTGAAGAGTTCTTGCACAGCTTTGCTGCACCAGTGAGTAGGGTGAGAGTGAGCAAGAGTTTGGGAGGGGATACAGCTGAGACTATTCAACCCAAAGAGATTTTCCATCCCATATCACATCATGCTCAGCAAAAACACCTCGGGGGAGAGGGGGAAGAGTCTTTCCAAAGTCACTGCTGCTGTCAGTGAGCTTTGATCATGCAGGGCTGTGATGGATTCTCTGGGCAGGGACATGCTGTGTTCAGTGTCCTGTTCCACTACCTATTTTCTTTTGTGACTTCAACTCCATCACATAAGCAAAGTTTTATTCACTTAAATGCAGCAGGCACATGGAAAAGAAAAGAAAAAACCTGGCAAGGCACTTGAACACACAGTCATTTCCATTTTCGGATAAGTACTTGCCATGAGGGAAACCCAGAAGAAATCATCTGTCATCATAAACAAAACACTTTTTCAATATTGATGGTGCCTTACTTTTCCTGGCTAAATGCATCCTGTCCTGCTGTGATTGATGTATCAACACCCCCAAGGAAGGCATTCTAACTGCCTTCATTCTGGATACCCTCTCCAGCCTTAAAGCATCCCCACAAGTCCTTATTGAACTTAAATCACGCCTAACTCTACTTAGATAAAATACATTGTCTCAATTGAACTGTTATCCATGATTGCTTCACAAGAAAGGACATGGAGGGAAAAAAATGAGCTGCAGTGTAGATCTGTGAGTGGATAGCACACCATGTAGGTCCACATCTGCACCTGGCTGGACACAAGAGCCAGCAGCCACAACTCAAATTTACTGTTCTTAGGCAGTAAATGCCTTGGAAGAGAGATTCCACTTCATGGCTTGCCCTTCTTCGTTAGCAGACAGGTTAATAAGATTTTCTTTGGGAAGGTTTTGGCTAAAGCCACTAATATGAGCCTGTTTTGACAATATTTTTATAGGCACTCCACCAAATAAATTATACAGCTGAGAAAATCCCAATCGGTTTCACACAAACTCTGAACTTGAGCAAAAGAGCACATGGTCTACTTAGCTACTCCAAATTACTTCCTAAATAAAGATTAAGGGCTAATGATTATGACAATAGAGGATAATCTACCCTCATAGAAAAGACTCACTGAAAAAGGAAATCTATTCAAGCCTTCTTATTAGGACCTGCAGGCCTGATTTAAGGTAGAGCTTTCAGATAAGCTGACTTTGGAAAAGGTCCTACAGAGATTTAGCATGGCCTGTTATTGGACGTGTGTCTGTTCTAAAAACTATTGATCATGGCTTCACTCAGTTTTGTGCCATTTGAGCTGAAATAACCTGAGGCAGGACAGATGCACCCCCAGGTTCTTTTCAACCTCAGATCCACGTTGTGCTCTAGCTGCACTTCTCAACAACTTTGTACTGAGTCCACTTCTAATTAAACCCCCCAAAATGTTAAAGACCCATGCTGTCTGCATTATGATGACAGTTTGGTATGGACAAACTTAGTGCTATCCAGTGTATTCCAGTATTCACTTTGCCTTACATTTCCACACTATAATTTAAAGGAAAAAAACCCCAACATGATCTGCATAACTGTCCATCAAACCACGTGAAAATATTTTCAGTTCATACCTGAAGTCTTATCACTGAAATCAAGAGATGTGTTTGTCAGGTTACCTAAACACATAGCACCTGGATCAGAATCACATCCAGTCCTTAAGGGATGATATATTTACTGCTTTTCGTGCAGTATCTTTTGTTTTCTTAACATTGAGCCACCTTGAAGAGAATTCAATGAACAAATATATGTAGTAAATATGATAGAAAAGCTGAAGACACAAACAGGACTGTGTTATTTCCAATAATATTTTGAATGACTCTGTTACCAGAGCATCTGGTATCCTAGAAAGCAAGAAATAAGAAGTGGGAGGTAATCCTTAGGAAGCTAAGTCTGTTTTCTCCTTGCTGTTTTTGGGAGTTCTTAGGCACTAAAAACATTCATTTTGTTGAGCTCAATTATTTTTACTCGGGGTGCTAAATTTTATAGCCCAAAGTAGGAGCTTCTGAATGCACTCTGAGTTTTTCAGTTATTTTAGCATTGCAAGCTATCTTTTGATAGCTTTGAGAGAAGGAATGAAGTCAGAATGGCAGGGAGCCTTTATTAAAACTATATTTTTTTCCTTTTCATGCACTTTTTCTTTTCACCTATACAAGTACTCATGTAAAATTTATGAGAACATGCATATTTTTTCCTTTAGCACAGCTGGAAGTTTTTTGACTCTTTGGATTGCTTTTTAAATCGAAATTGGAGACAATATAAAAATTTAGTTACAAAGAACTTTATGAAGGATATTAGCAAGTCAAGGAATTTTCACTGTAGGATATTGTAAACTTCTAATGCAGAAGATGTGTAGGAAAAATGTTGAATTTGCCTGTAACCCAGGCCACGGTACAATGAATTTTCAATCAGATGCATCATTACAAGTGACAACTAAACCAAGAGAACAGCAGTGAGGGCCCACAAGACACAAAAGTGCAGGTGAGGCAAACGTCTCTATTTGCCATGTAAGTGATTTAATCAGGACTGCGAGCTAATAAATAATTTTCTTACAGCATAGCTGCATTTTGCATTCTCATAAAATACTGATCCTTTTCCTGGATGGTTCTAAGACACACATAAATGCAAGAATACACAGAAAAAACCTCAATAATGTGAGAACATCACAGGAAAAGGGCAAGCACAGGTGTGAAAAGTATTGCTAGTCAGCTTTAAAACAGAAGAAAATGGATGTGCTCTACCAACTGAACCACCTAAGTGTTTGTAACATGAAGCAATTCTTCCCAAGATTTTTGAATAGGAAAAGGAACTGTAAACTGTAGGTTGATTGAAAATTCCTGGAAGAATTTAACACTAATTTTATCCTGAAGCTACATGCTACCTTTTCCTGGAACTTGTCACCTATCATTAAATCACTATAGATCATCTTGAAAAATTGAGCACATGTCAGTTGGCTTTGACTTTGTCAATACTCATTAGTTAAGCTGCTCCATCCCCAGAGAACTCCCTGTCAGAGGACGGGATAAGGAGAAAATGGAAAATGACAGGCAGTAACGTGGAAGGCACTTGGTAAGAACCTCAGCTGCTCAGCTGAGTTTGCCCAGAGCATATGGGTATTCTACAGTAACCTGGGAAGTCTTGCTAGAAGCACAAAATTCAGTGTATTTTTTTTTTTTTTTTACTTCAGTTTTGGCAGAAGATGCAGAAGTTCCCCTTTGAATTCAGTATACTGGACTATTCACAGTCGGAGGTGGGTAGAGGAATTCATTCACTCGTGTGTATTTTTGGAGCAAATTATCTTTCGAGTGGTTTCTCACTTCTGTGAATGAAAATAAAAGCAGGTGCCAGCTCAGGTCTCACCACTCAGTGCTCAGTTTTCTGCTAATTCTGGAAGGACATGTGGCTCAACTTGTTCTAGAGGTCCTTAAGTTTTGAGTGAGGGTTTAGTTGAATATTCACCCACTCTGATGGGTTGCTTATCTTGCAAGAATGCGTTCTGCTGGCATTGTTGGGGTAATTAATATCCACATTAAAAATGTGTCATTTGAAAGTTAGCAAAAATTTCCTGTAGAAAAACAGTGATCTCTCTTTATTTCCAGATCTTTTAGAATGCACTGGCTTGTGTCATTTGGCAGTGAAATCAGGCAACACAGGACAGGAGGGGAAAACAGTTCATTTTTAGCAAAACTGCTGATTTTGACAGATTTTAATTTCTCCATTCTTGGGCAGGAAATATTTAATGAAAGCAAGAAAAATGGCACTGAGGCATTTACTATCTAGAAATAATATTTTTTGTCCTACTCTATCATCATTACTTTCTTTGGATTGTTTTTTCCTCACTGATTGGATTCCGTAAAAAAAGAAAATTCCATAAGCAAGAGACGAGAGAAAAACATAACTTCTCCTTCATCTGAAACTTATTTTATTAAACTGTTCTCTCACACATTTAGTTTGCTATGATGAAACCTTTTTATTTTTGAAGGGTGGATGCAGGGCAAAAATTGGTGTTTGGGTTGATAACACAGCCTTTCACATCTAAATTCTGTGTTTTCTTAAGGACAAAGAAATGACCATCCAGATGTTAGAAGATATTCAGTTTGAGATTGTGTGGGATGAAATGCCAATCTTTTCCTACCTATTCATTCATTCATTCCCATTAACTTATTTGCATTTATTCATTGGCTCTGAATAGCAGAATCTTCTGAAGCATGAAGCTTCTAAAAATATTTGGTGTTGGTTTTCCCCTGCCCTGGAAAAATGCCATCCTCTTATCCAGCAAAGTGGACTGAGGTGTGAAAACTGTACTTTTTCCCCATACTTAAATATACTTGGATATTTTTCCTGCTGTGAAATAGCATCAGAAGAGCAAGACAATATTTCGTATCCTGAAAACCTTCAATATTAAAGAGGATATGAAATGGATTTCTGGATTTGTTTGGAGGAAGCATGACTGTGGAACATACCACAGCATCAGTTAGAAAGATTTCTGTCTTCAGGGGGTAATAAACTCACTGAAGTAGGGAAATAATCAAGTACTGGTGAAGTGGGAAATCAATGCACATAGACCTGTGTCCCCCATCAATGCCTTTAGTGAAAACATGGGACAGTTTAGCTGGAATACATAGAAAATTAACTTCTGGTGATGCAATGAAACTTCCACTCCATGCTTATCCTAAAACCCAAACATTCTTAACAAAATTATGTACAGTTCAATACCTATTAGTAAGCCAGATGAAAATTGATTTCTATGAGATTGTTAAAAGTACAATGATTGCAGGCTTCTCCTATGATGCCCCTCCTCTCTCTTATATACTGTAGAAAGCATTCACACTGCTTCCTTAAGGTGCTGTAGAATATTCTGAATATTTTGTACTATAGGTTCAGTATTGCATTTTGGTCAGAACATGGCCATGGCAACACTGCTCTTCTGACCATCCCTTAAATTTGTTCAGAAATGGTCAAAGCTTTGTCAGGGCAAGAATTTGGTTTTCGGAAAAAGTTCAATACTAAGCCAGTACTTGTTAAAAAGAAATAAGATTAAAAAAAGAAAAAAATTGGCTCTAGAAAGATGTACTAAGTTTCCTGAGCTGCTGATTCATCTTGGTGGAGCTCCACGCATGTGTTTTGAGTTCCAAAAACATCTTCCCTGTGTATACAAGCCCCGGCCAAAGGCATTACAGAATCCAAATTTCAGCTGACAGCATCCAGAAATGTTTTGCAAGCTTGAAACCCTGCACTGAAGAAACAGCACTGCAAACTTGACATAGACTGTGTGCTGTGTCCACAATGCAGAGAGCAGTCTGTGCTGTGAAAATATAAAAAAGACTTTGTCTCTCAATTTTGTGCCCCTTTGGGGCATCAAGACCACCTGCTCTAACAAGAGTTTCCTGAAGCTGCCTCTGGAAAATTCTTGCAATATACCAGTGCTATGCCATAACCCCAGGGGCAAAAGAAAGGCTTAGTATAGTGTGTTCAGACTGTCTGAAATTACCAGATGTTTTTTGGAGACTGTTCCCTGGCATACATGCTAGAGCCAACCCAAAGTTGTATTAATGTATGTGAAAGTAAAAGCAGAGCTCAGCTAGGCCCAGCTCTAGGACCTGGCAGTGACTCCTTCAAGTTTCCTCTCCAGTTTTCTCTGGAATAACCAGGTATTTGCTGCTGCCAAAAGCTCAGGCCTGGTATCTCTTTTTTCAACTGCTTTTTCAGTTCTGTAGAGTGAGGAGCAACCTCACTTGAATACATAATTGAATGAAACCTGAAGCATAGAAAACCAGAAGACCCCTACAACACTAATAATAAAGAGCACTTATAATGAAAAAGTTACATACTGAAATTTTTTCACTTAAGGACGTTGCATAGCTTCACCTTACATTACCTAATGCTACACTAAGAAAAGAAATAATTACATTTGTGTAACCATGCCTTGATGGTAAAAAGAGCAACTTTAGAAATGCCATGTATAGTAAACTACCCGAAGCACACCCAGTTATGTATTTGAGAGACAGGTTAGGTCAGTGCAGTATTTAATGCTGTGAAAATCTCAAATTAACCCCACATTTTAATGACAACATTAAGATGCAACATTTCTGCAGTGAAATAGTTTGGTTGTGATTAAAATGAACACTTCTAAATAGCATAGGCTATTATTTATAGGCCTTTTATAAAATGTCACAGTTTTCAGTGACTTTTTATTTGGTCAATAGATCTTTTGACTGTAAAAAAGGTTTGCAACTGGAAAACAAGTGTGTCTCATTCTTAGAGGCAAAAAATCACTTATTCCATTATCTAGGCTACAGGCTGGGGCCAGACCCAGAAGATGTTTGCATTTGAATGACTGTACACATAAAAAGAGTTACCAAGAAGTCTGTCTGCCCAGCTCTCTTCCACAGCTAATCCATGCATTGAGAACAGAGTTTTATAGGGGAAAACTAGGTACCAGCACTAAAAAGCAGCACAGCAAAAGAATGAAATAAGGACCTTTTATTCCATTGCTTCCTTAATCACCCCAGCACCAGGCTGTGATTTGGGCAGAGAGAGGACTAAAGAGATGGAACATAAGAAGAGAACAGAGGAGGCTGGTTTTAAGAAAATATTCTTAATAGTCATGGGGAATCAAGAGATTCCTACTAAATATTTATATTCACATCTGATTCAACTGGAATCTTAGCATTTAATTATTTGATTAATTTTTAAAATGGTCAGTCTCTCTTCACATTCTATCTTCTCATTTGTTATTTTATTCTTATTTTATTTGTGATTTTATTCTTCAGAATGGTTCATTCAAACTACACCCTGTTTCCACGACATCAAGCTACATTCATGTGGAGTACAGAACATTTTCATCTTAAAACCTGAGTGCTATATGCTAGCAGTCTGTCAGTTGAACCAAGTGCAGGGAAAGTTATGTAGGGATAACTGCATTGCAGTGGAGATATGCTCTACTTTTTCCAATTTAAAAAGGCAATTAAAAATAAGCCCCCAAGCAACCAGTTTCCCAAACCCCCAAAAGCAATGATGAAAAAGCCACGTGTATTAAAGTTGTATTTTGCCACAGTTCTGACATTTTACAAAAAGAGCCCAAAGTAGCAAAATCCATAGTCCACATAACATATGGAAAATCCTGGTGGTTTACTGTAAGAGTTCAGCAGTCTCCTGTTTGTTTCCCTGCAATCTTTTATCAATCTCTTCCCAAGATGTCATACCAGATACACAAACTATTTTCCTTGTATTCTAATGAGCTGATGTTTCAGGAAGAGGACAGTACTACAGCACCTTCTTTAGCTTATGGAACAATTCTGACTTCTGTTTTGATATAATTTAACTTTGTTTTTTTTTATATTCTGATACTCTCTGGCATACTATCCTCCTGAAATAAGGTATGCCATTCCTGTTCATTGTTATCATGCATGCATGATTAGGTCTAAATCAACCACTTCATTTCTCAGTCTAAAACAAACTAAAAACAGAAACTCAGAGTATAAAGGAAAAAAGTTACAATTCTAGTTTGCCTTCCAGTTTTATCGGTAAGCAAAACTCAAATTTTCTACTCTAAATGCCAACCTTTAAACAATTAAACTAAAGGGATAACCGTATATAAGTAATTTTTGAATCTTACCTTTCAAAGATATCAAAGCTGCAGACAACTATTTTGCCACAGATTAGCTTGAGTTTATAAATCACTTTAGGGATGTTAAAACGAAATTGGCTTTTTTTTAGTCTAGTTTTTCCAAGTGATATATGCAATCTATGAGTTAGTTTTGGCATTCTCCTTTTCATGCAACTAACTTGGCCAGAATTTTATGTAACCATAGTATTTTAAATATAATTTCTCCCAGCTCAGGAAACGACATCTTTTTGTGCAAGCTCTTGTTCTTTTTTTTTTTTTGGCTGCATTATTCTCACTATACCTAAGAATACTTCACTACTTGGATTGCCTACATATAACCTTCTGTCCCTTGGCTATTTTCCTTGTTAGGAAATACCTTGCAAAGACATCTGTGCTCATGGCACTCACTTTAGATATCTGATCCATAAGAATAAATTCACATTTTGCAACTTCTCAGTGGATTATGGTAACAGTCTTATCTTTTTCTCTTTATTGCAGTAGACAAAATTATTATTCTTTTAGTGTTGCAACCAATGGACAGAAAAAAATTAGACTCCTGAAAGATGTGAATTTAGAGTCGATTTTAATGGAAAATAAGTTAACTTTTGACTCCTCTGTATTTTCCACTGTGAGGAGACTGGAAATCCTTCTTTGTAAAGCAGAACAGAGTAATACTCATAAAATTACTATACCAGCAATATGGTTCTCAGTGTGATGTTTAACTGATGCCTGCACACCAACAGACAAAACCAACAAGAGCTTACCATGAGCTGGATGTAACCTACACCCTAAAGTGAGTTTTTCCCCTGCTGAAGAAACACAGTCAGGCAGGGTATTGCTACAGAGAGCAATTTCTTTAGCAAAAATACATGTCTGGAGTAAAACTTGGCTTCAAGTCACCTAAAAAAATATCCCAAAACACATTGTGTCCCACTCCTATGCTTTAATTTTTTTTTTTAAGTCTTGCAGGAAAAGAATGAAAATGCATAGAATAGGTTTTTAATTATTAGTGTTGTAGTGCCTGTTTCTCAAGTGACAGGGGAGTTTCACCAAAAGGTGAAATGACAGTGCATCTAGGAGCTATTATGAAATATGACAAAAGGAATTATGTAAAACAGACCTGGCATGATACAGAAGAAAAAAAAAGATGTGTATTTATATATCATTGCTTATTGCATGCAATAAAGAAGAGGGAGATTTTAATTAAAAATAGAGATTACATTACTGCTGTCAATACACAAAGAAAATTGAAGTCTTATTAATTTGGTACCTTCATAAAAGAATATTGCAGGAAAATAATTTCAGTGTCGTCTACCAAAAACAAATGTCCCAGACTCTTAGAGTATTTAATGGAAGGACAGATAATTCATGCATCTGGACCAGTTAATATATTAATCTAATGTCATCTGGCCTAGAAATTGAATTACCTCACTTCTTGGAGATCCACAGCATACTGGAGGTCAAGGACAGGCAGGGTTTTTGACCTGGCTTGCTACAAGGTTATGTAAAAGATTGACATTAGGTTTAGACTCCACTGAAAAAGTATATTTACCAACAAAGTCTCAAACAAAGGAGGAAGCCCTGAAATACAAAACTGCCCACAGCAGATCTTTAGAAACTGAAGAGGATCACCTGAACATTGCCTTAAGAGTACACTAAAATTTTCCCATCAAAATACTGTTGCTTAAAATATTGGACATCAGTTTTATGCAGCATACCCTAACAGTGTTGGGAGCCAGCCTCACACTGGTTCATAACCGTGCTGGGAAACAAATACAAGAGAGCTAAACCAACAGATACAGCAGCACCACTTGCACCCTGGCTTAATCAACTCTTTTAGTTACAGCTAACAGTCATATTTCCTGCAGGTTTATGTCACTGTTAGTGAAGGAGGTTGGACATTGGGAAGAAGTTCTTCCCAGGAGGAGTGATTAGATATTAAAATGGGCTGCCCAGGGAGGTGGTGGAGTCCCTGTCCCTAGAGGTGTTTAAGGAAAGCTTGGATATGACACTGAGTGCCATGGTCAGGTTGGCAAGGTTATGACTGGTAAGATGTTGGAGTCAATGATCTCAAAGGTATTTTCCAGCCTAGTTGGTTCTGTGATGCAATGAATTTCCTAGGAATTAATTACCAAGTAAAGATCCTCCAAACTGCAACAAGATTATCAACCTGACTGATTTGCAGAAAGCTAGCTATAGAAATGTCAGGCCAGAGGATTTGGCTGTGAAAGTCTGTAAGTTTTTGAGCTCTCCATACAATTCCAGAAGAGCATCTTTGAAAAGCATCTTCCATAGGCTTCTCTTTTTCATGTTAGGTTGGTTTTCTCTGGTACACATTATATTTTAAACCCAAACAAATTAAACTTCTGCAGTGTGTTTGGGGGGGAGCTGCTGCAGCAAAGTGGTTTGTAGCTGAGAGAGCAATAAATACCACTGTGTGGCCAAACACTGCTGTAAGGAGGACACAAACAAAGGCTTCTGTAAGTGCATGCAATCTGCAGCATGCCCAGAGTGTGAACAAGTCAGCACTGCAGCAGATCTGAGTGGGAAGCAGATTCCTCTGACAGGGACCTTGGTGGATGGACACTCCCATGAAAGGCTGGTTCTGTACAGGAGGTCTCCCTTGGAATCAGAGAGCAGAGGGCCCTGTGCAAAGAGAAAACTGCATAACAAGGAAAATGCTGACTCAGATATACCAGAACCAAATCATTTATTAGTGCTAAATTAAAAATAAATTGAATTCCTCTTTGCAAATACAGCAGACCACAGCACTCTACTCCCCCAAAGAACATATGCCTAAATGACTTCTGAAAATGACACTCAAAGATGCAAATGGGATTATTTCCAGCACACCACATGATCCCAATGGCTGATGTGAGGAAAGAGAAATCCACCAGATAAAAATTTCTAGAAACATCCCACCTGTGTCTTCTCTGATTTACAGGAAAATACTTTTCTAATCCTCACCTATTCCAGTTTATTCTCACCAGGGGTTTCCCAACTAAATAATGCATTTCTCTGAATCTGTGCTTCAAAGCATGCTGATCAGTTGCCTTAATTTTTAAGTCAGTGTGAGCAGCCCAGAAGCAGGTAAGCTCTGGAGAAATACAGAAAAGCTTAAAGAAATATTTACAAAGTCTTGAGGTATAAGTGCTAACATGAATATAGATCACAAAGACAGTATTCCCACAAAAACACAGTTCAAAGCTCTCCCAGTTTAGGCTCACAGATTAACAGCAGGGTGTGAACCACTTAATGTTTCTGAACCTCTAAATTCCCTCCCTCCCCTCCCCACACAAGCCTTCCAAATTTATCTGGAAGGCAGATATTTTTCAACAGTTAGTGTTCCATGAAAGAAATGAATCTGAGGCTGGAGTAAACACATACACTGTAAAGAGATTTTGGCAATCTTCCTACTGTCTGGGTCTTGTTAAACTCCTACTGACAGTCATACTTGCATTGTACAAAGGAACAGAAAAGGTCAGGTGCATTCTTAAACAAAAGCAATGCCAAGGTTTCTTTTAGATAAATTTATGGTCAACAGCTTACACATATAATTCATTTGCTGAGATTTTTCTCAGAATTGTTGAAATTAAATGTCAGTTATATAAATTATGCAAAAACATTGTTTGTGTGTATACAGCAGAGGATTCAGACAAATAACACTCAGTGCCACAAAGGCATTCCTCAGACTCAGTACATTGAAGATTTTAAAGGGCAAAATTGTCTGTATTCTCAGCTTTGGTTTTTTGACAGGAGGTACCTATAAAATGCAGGGGGTTTTTTTAGTGTAAAAATTACCATGTTTTATGATTAGACTTCTAATATTCTTGTTAGAAGGATACTCCAAAGAGATTTTAAAGCTGTGACCATGGAAATTTAACAAGAGCAGGTGCCTGGTTCTCCACCTGGGACAGGTAATGCTGGTCATACCTACACACTGGGAACGAGATGCTGGAGAACAGTCCTGTGGAAAGAGATCCAGGGCTTTGGGTTGGTAAAATCTGAGCTCTGAATCGTGGCACTGAGGTCTACACATATTGTCCCAGCAGTTTAGTAGCAGCAAAGTATATGTGTGAAATAATTTTTTTCACTTCAGTTTAGTGGAAATTTCATTGCCGAGTTCAATGAATCCATAGACAGCACCTCTGAGTGTGTATTCTGTCTAAAAGTCTGCATTGGATCACAAATTCCTTAAAAGCATTTGAAATGGTAGGCATTGTACCACAGACACAACATGCTCTGGGTATTCCAAATCCCCTGGTCTCGAACAATCAGCTCTTGTCTAAATAGGAGCACTTGCAAATTTCAGGTGAACTGACAAATGCTCGAAGTTAAACCAGTGTGGCTCAAATCTATTCAGCTCCACTGTGGAGGCAATCCTGAAGTTTTGCAGCCTCTAGTCTGTGTTAGCTGAAGGATCATGACTTAGAGCAAATTTAAGTGAGCATGTACTTTTCATCACGGCCCCACATGTTTAGAAGTAAAAAAAAAAGGGAAAAAAAAGTACTTAAAAAAAATTTCAGTCTCTTGGGATAGCTGCTTAGTCCTAATTCAGAACAGACTCTTGTTTCAACAGATTACCCTAAAAAACCTAAGAAGACATTTGTTTCTCAAAAATAAAAATATGTCAAATCTGTTTCTGTAAAGAACAACATTTGTCTTTTTTTTTCCTCCTACCAGAACAGAGGTGATTTGAATCAACTGCCTTTAAAAACTGAAATGTGAGTAGAATAAAAAAAAAGTTCTAGAGGACTTCTAGCTCTCCTTTTGCTATAAATAAAACCCTAACTGGGATGGATAACTAAGATTACTAAATTCTGAATTTTAGCTTTTTGGTGGTACATTTCTGAATTTTTTTACAAATTATATCCAACACAGTTGTAAACCAAAAATTCTCCTTTATTAAGGTTTACTTCCATTTGGAAAAACTATTTTAGGTAGAATTTTGTTGATGTTCTGACTGTAAGGCCTAAAGCCGAATTAAGCAAGATGAAAACATTTTTTGCTTCCCAAACTAATACAAAAGCCAAAAAACCCTCAAAAGTTTGAGTCTGTTCTTTCTCTGCAAATTGATGCCTCCAATTTCAACTCTCAGATAGAAGAGGATGCCACAGGGGTGTTTTGGGCATCTCCCTGGTGGAAAACCAAGGCCAGTAAAAGTTTCAAGGACTTCAGTTGCAGCAGAGGGACTTCACATGAGCTAAAAAATCTGACAGTCACATCTTGCATCCAATATAATTGTTTGGTGTTTGAGAACAACATTCCCTGTTTGCATGCTTCACTCCTCCAAAGGAGGGAAGTTCAGTACAGAGCTGGATCTAGTACTGTTTTGTAGGATATTTGTGTTTCTGACTCTTAATTTCAAGTACAGAGCTCTTTCAGAGAAGAGGGGATGAGTGAAAAGGCAGCCTTTCCACGTGCTACAAAACCACACATGCTCATCCAAACATCCAGAAATTAAAGGGAATCAGACCTGAAATTTGAGGAGCAGCTGCTCCATGTGATCTCAGAACACCTTGGTGACAACATTTTGGAGAATGTTAATGGATTGGCATGTTGGGAGATTATAGTCATGAGCTGCAAAGTTCAAAGAGGGAAGAGAAAAGCAAAAAAATAAATATCATACACTCTAAGAGATCAGCTTCTGTACGGCCAGAGAACTGACACATGAGCACTCAGAGAGCAAATGCAAACACAAAGAAAGAAAATTAGCATTGATTGCTAGCTAGGAAGATAAGAAAAGCTGAATTTGAGACAACTGAGAAGGCAAATAAACTGATAAAACACATCAGGAGTCAGTTACAGGCAGACCATTCAAGCCTGATCCAATGTTTCCCCTCAACCTTCCATAAAAGAAAGAGCATCCAGGTAGCTAAAAATGAGTCCTGGGGGTGTGAAGGTCCCATTTTGAGCTAATCAGGGAATTAACAGTTTAAACAATACTTAGTTGCAATAGGTATTTTCAAAGTGGAACCCCTACATACACAGAAAATCAGCACTTGTTATCTCAAAGCCATTAACAATTATCTATGAGAGCAGGTAGAAATTAAAAAAGACTGAAAATATGGTGCTAAACATTTAATATGCATGTGAGAACTCAGACCCAGGAAAAACAGGGAAGTCTTTTAAGCCTATAAGAACAAAAGGATCTGGGTAATATCCAGGCTGCATTTGTCAAGAGCAAGTGGTATGTAACCACTGCAATATTTTGAGGGGACAGTATGGTAAACATTGTGGATAATGGAGAAATCTCGATTTTAATAAGGCCTGTCTTTATTTCACATGACAGTCTGAAAACGGGAAAAAACTATTTGACAAAACTAGTAAAAGGTAGGTGGAAAACTCTGAGTTTTTATTATTGACCATCCACCTTGATGAAAGCAGGGCTGGGTGTAGGACACCAGGTTCTTCTGTCTGCTCTGGAACCAGGGCTGCTCTACATTCTAGATGACGAAAAAACTGAGACCAGATTTTTCAGGAGCTCTATTGTATGACGAGATAAGAATTAAAAAGCACTCTGAAAACTTGGAGATAAGGACTGGAAAAACAGAATCCCATTAAACAGGAAGAAGAACATGTAGTACATCTAGGAAGTCACACTTGTTGCAGACAGTCGTGTGTGAGCTCTGCTTTTTGAAGAGAGATATTTGGGTGTTACTTTGCATCCCAATCAGAATATGAGTCACTGGTGTCATGCTGCTAGGAAAAGACAAGCACTAAGCTTGCAGAGAAACAAAAGGCTAGGTTATAAATCACAGTGAAGAATTATTTGATCTAAGCCCAAGAGCATTTGAATTCTCAGAATTGTGTTTCAAGAAATTTGTGGATCATTTGAAAAAGTCAAAAGGGAAACAGCATAAATTATATGAAGTAAAATAATTTATAATCAATGACTTAAGAGAACAGGACAGGAATTTAATTTCACAGTGTACTCCATAATTTAGAAAATTAAACTGAAAGAAATTGAGAGGTTTAAAGGAGAGATTGATTTAAAAGGAAGAACATATAGACATGGTCTTCAAACACATGAAGATAAGTAGAATATATTCCCAATTCTTTATGGATAGAGCAAGAAATGGCAGGCCTGAAGTGGGAAAAGGTGTGTGTGGGGAAATGTGGACTAGACAATAGTTCCTAAAAGAAAAGGTAGCAAAGTCATGAAACAGATGGCCTTGAAAGATGGTGCAGTGTTCAACAGCAGAAATCTTCTCAGAGACTAAGAAAAACAAAACCAAATCCAGTTGTGTCCAGTATTACACAGATGTGCTTTGCCTCAGCTAATTTGGGGGCCTTTAATTCCTTTTTCTGGGACTCTGAGATAGGCGTGTTAAGAACTACCTAATTACTCTTTATAAATTAGTTAAGCTGGATGAGAACGTATACTTGTAATTAAAAACAAGTACTTAAAAATAAAATTTAACATCCCTACTGGATTTATTTAGCAACTAAGACAGAGCCAACCAAAATATCACAATGACCAAACTTTAGTGTACTAAAAGCGTATATATGCCAACAAACCTGCAAGGTTTTCTTTTTCCCCATTAGATGTATTAAAATATATATCAAATGCTAACAAACTAAGAAGATTCTGAAAGGACAACAATAAATGGTATTCACTCAACAGGTGTATAAACTTCTACTCTAACTAATTGGAGCTAGTCTTCCAACCATAAACAGATCAGTCCTGCAGGGAATAAAGCTACATATTTCCTGTAGTCTCTTTAACTCTGTTTGGAACTAGCCCTGTTCTGGAGAAAGGCACTGGAAAAAAAAAAATCTGGTTTAGTGAGGACCAGGGAACCTCCTTCCTACTCTTGGCTCTTCCAGCCAGTTTTCCTAAATTGTGCTGAAAGCTAAAAATACCACACTGACAGCATTGAATAGCAAAATGAAATGAGGTGGTGAGATTTGGCTGCACTGAGGAACAGAATTACCTATCACCAAAGGAGTTTAAGTGGATTCCAGAAGAGCAGAGATGTCTCATAGCACTCCAGCAAAACAAGTTTTGTTTTAAAGTGCTATGCAGCAGAAATACTGCTCTGAGGTTAACAAAGGCTGCAAGCAATTCCACACGTTTTTAAGAAAGAAATCTAGAATAAAAATCAGGCAAAATTTTGAATTTTAAAGTTGTTAGGCCTTTTGAAAATAATTTAATTATGATTTCTAAACCAGCTATGGAGACTACTTAGCAGTGGCCATTTTCTTTGATATCAGATGAAGGTTTCTTTGGACTATTTTTAGGCTCACTAATATTTATCAGGCTCAGTCCTATTATAAATATGGCGAGATGCAATTTTATTATAAATGCTAATGATAAGGAGATTGGACACAGTATTTTTGCAATCCTATAACCAGCAGGTCTGATATCAGTTTGGAGACACATGTTATAGAATTGCTAAACTTCAAAAGGATCTCCAAAATCATCAAGTGCAACTGTTAACTAACACTGCCATGTTCATCACTAAACTGTGTCTCCAGAGGCCACATCCACACATTTTTCCAGGCATGGTAACTCCACTACTTCCCTGTGCAGGCTGTTCCAAGGTCTGACCACCCTTTCAGTGAAGGAACTTTTCCTAATATCCAAATTAAATGTCCTCTGGTGCAATCTGGGGCCATTCCCTCTTGTCCTGTTTCTTGTTACCTGGGAGAAGAGACCAACCCCCACTTTGTAACAATCTTGACCAACATCATATGAGTATCAGACATTGAGCTGCTGCTTTTTTCTTGAACAGAGATGCTCTTTGCCCAGGGTCCAGAAGAAAGTAGCAAAAAATCCACCCACACACAGTTGGAAAGGCAAAAAACATTTTGACTTAAAAATATGGATTTTTAAATGTAAACAGTGTAAAGTGTGTAGAAATATTTCTTGAAAGATTGTATCTGATAAAACTAATTATCTGTATTTCCTTTCCTTCTATTACAGCCTATCAATCATTTTTACCCTGATGACAGTGTTGAGAAAGAGCCACCAGGTTTTGCAACACAAGTTACACGAGCAGCCCAGTGCAGGTGCAATCTTATGGGAGAGAGGTAAGGAAAATCAATACCCCAAGACTACAACAATTTAAACCTCTGATGACTCAAATAGCAGTCTGGTATTTTATCTCCTTGTAGCAGAAAGTACTTGAGCCTGTAATGTTAACCTCCCAGTGCTGCAACCAGTCCAAGTTAATTGGAGAATCAAATCTTTAACCTGACATCACAGAAAAACAAAATATCTCAGGTTATTTTATTGTCAGCATTATGCAATGCTATTCTTTCATTATCCTGGAAGAGCAAAATAGTTGATTTTATATGCATTTCTAGCTCAACTATGTGTGCTTTGGCTGCAGGAACAAACAAAATAAGAAACATTCATGTTTTTGTTGTCAAAAATTCCAGAACAAATAATTTATCTCACAGCAGATTGCCACGTCACCGCTGTGAGAGTGAAAGAAAATGCTACATTACTCTTGTAGTTGACATGCCATGACACAAATGAAACTTTTTTCCATCCTATTTATTTTTCTACTGCTAAATTGTTATGTAGACTACTTCATCTATATCACTATCCCCCTTGGAATCAGTAAAGAATTTCTGTCTTGGTTCAAATTAAGCATTTTTTTTTCTTGTAATCATATTACTGCACAAATGAAGTGTGATTTTCCCCTTTGGGGAAACCCCCTTAGGTATAAAGGCTGATTTCATTTAGGAATGTCCCAGATATGTAACAAAATATATTCCAGATTTGATTAGTCCTTTCCTCATATTTTGGTGTCTGATCCTCTATTGATAAGGAAATGTCAATTCACAGTTGACTCTGAGTAAATCCTAACTCATACCAGGGTGAGATTGGAGCCAGCTGCAGGTTCTGAAAATGTTGTATTCTTGCCCTTGGTAGTTGCTACAAAGTCAATTTCATCATCTACAATTTTCACATATTCTCACATATTTATGATAAATAAGTCACTGACTCTAGACAAGGTATTACCATCTTCCTTATCGATTAATGAAGCAAATTTCCTTGCTGCCACCCATCCTCATCAGGTCTCCAAACAAGTTGGGTTTGCATTGTGGACTCAGCCATGTATTTCCAGTCACAGGCATCAATTTGAGCGAGTCTGTCAATCAGACACTGCTGAATGTACAGAGAGAATGGTCTGGGATAAAACCAGAAAATATTTCTGACATAAGAAATAAGGTAATTAGCTTTTAATCGACTGAGAAACGCAATACTTGTAAAGCCCTTTCAAATTTTATATGCAAAGGGTCCTATTCATTCTTCTTTTTCTCATTGCATGAGGGGATCAAAGCTGCTAATAATCAATACAATAAGCATTGTGTTCACCGTTGCTGGCTTAAGGACTTATCTGACAATATCAAGGAAGAAAAAAAAGAAAAGACCCACAAAGCTGCTATAGTAAAATAATCCAGAAAACTATTAGAAAATTAATAACCCAAGGGAAAGAGCCATACATGATTCATGGCAGTTTATTCCTCTGAAGAAACAGAAAGCTTGTTACTTTCCAGAGTTCACAGCCCTAAGTGCAAAGTTCATCAGTTTGCTCTCGACTTCATTCCCTCCACACTGATTCTCACTGATGACTGTCCCAGTGTTATGCTCAACAGATGAATAGTCATCCCTGTGCCAAAATATTCCACTGAGATTGCTCTCATGCACACACACACACTCCCAAAATGTCTCCATCTCACACGGAGTGCTCTGGTTCAAGCCACATCCTTATGAGCATCAACACAAATACAAAAACCTATGGAGACCACAGAGGTTTTACAGGATTGCTCTATGGCCATGAGTAGGAAGAAGAAATACGATTTAACAGCTACAGTTACACTCCTCCTGCGTAGAAGGACATTGGGTAACCTCATGCAAAGGTTTGTCCATAGGGAAAATTTCCTAATGCAGTTTTTGATGGAAGATTGAGAAAGTTACAGAGTCCAGGCTATGCCAGAAATGTCATGCTAAGGATTTGTGCATACAGTTTGTATATTAAAAGAGTTTTAGGAAAGAATCTGAATTCCTCCTCTATCAAGCAGCATTGCAGCAAAGCCTAAAGGGAGAAGTGCTGGAGGAAGAAATGGTTCGTGCCTTTTAATTTCTGTGAAAGCAGTGATGCAGAATAATGCCACTTCATGGCAAAGGTGAAGATAATGTCTCATTTTATCTTACCTGAACATACCCTGCTCCCCAAGGGAAAACTCTTAATCCAGAACATATGAACAGCAATTACACTGCCATTCATGTGCAAATAAGATTTATTTCACATGAAGGTATCAAAAATGAAGGAAAATTATGAAAAATTGAATATTCTGTTACAAGAATCCATCTCTTCCAAGAGGACTGTAAATGCTATCTTATAATTACCCGTATGGAGCAAAACTCTTTGCACCTACATTGGTACAAATATTTATATTAATGTCAAGATAATTATACCTCCAGTTTATTGAGCAAAATTACTTCATTTTTTCCCCTCAAGTTATCCAAAACAAAACAATTCAATTAAAAAAACCACAACCAACCAACCAAAAAACAACAACAAAAAGAGAAATGTAGGAATGATACAGACTCTGGAGATACAGAAAAAAAAAAAAGCCTTTGAATTACTTATGAGCTGTGGAAGGACCAAGATGAGTAACAACACCAAAGAGCCAGAACCCTACCCAAGTACAGAAGATCCTGTGCTCTGCTTTCTGGAGATTTGCCTACCTAAAATCCATCAAGTGCCATACACTGAACCCCAAGTTACACCACTGGAGATGGCTGATGCTGGTGGAATGGTGAGAACTCATTTTGTATCTTGCCAGAACAAACTCCAGCAAGGTTTCCCTGAATCAGACTGAAGAAAGAAAAAAGATAACAAACCCCAAACCAAACCAAGAACTTTCGCCATCCAAGCTAAGTTGTTTGCTTTTGTACAAGGGCAAATCACCACTTTTTAGGAGTTTAATGACATAAGAGTGACGTTGCAGGGTTTCAAACCTACAGAACCCAAAAGAAAGTATTAGCATTTAGGTGGTCATCTTCACTGAGGGTAAACTGGTGACATTTCAAACATCTTGTAGCCCAGACAGACATCCTTAAGCCACAAATTTCAGCTCAAACTGGCCAGCCTCTCAGTGACATAGACCAGCACTCAGACTGGCACAAGTCTGCACTCCATGTAACCTCATCCTGCACAATGCAGACACTGCTTTGCATCACAGCTTCTCTTAGCAATTATCTCTGCTGTCACACAGGTAAATTTGAATCAAGACCACAGAAAAAGCACACAGCGAGTTATAAAATTAATTACAAGAGAAATGATACCTCTAAGGGTGAGGAGCCTACTCCAAACCAGGGCCAAAAGCAACATATTCAGCCTTACTTCATGCTTCCTGACCCCCAGCCCTCTCTTCCTGGGATCAAAGCCATCATCTTAGCCCCAGTTCCTTCTCTTCCCTTGGCTGTGGGCCCTGATTTCTTGATAGATCCCAGATGCTTTGATCTTCCTCTTAACTCCCTCCTCCCCAGCACTCCAGCTCTAATGACACAGCTGGCAGTGGTTGTTGCTCGCACATGTGACAAACCTGGCCCCAAGTATCCTTTCAATAAATAGAGGATTATCATAGCAAAAGAGTACAGGAAAACTTCCAGAACATTTTTGTGTGATTGGACCCCTCTAAGCTCTGAGATGACAACATCTCTGAGCAGCAGCATTTTATATAAATGTGGATAGAGGGAGCACATATTGGCTTAATCCAGCAGCCAGAAGTTTCTAGAGCAGCTATTTTCCCAGTCCTCCCCTCGGTGTTATTATTAATAACATAGATGGCTCGTCTAGCCCTCTCCTTACTTCACTGTCCTTCCTCTGGCAGTTGTGAGAGAGACACAGAGAGAGGCAAGAGGTAGGGGGAGGATGTTCTTGTTTCTGTTATCATGGCTTAATGGGTAGTTTGAGATTCATAGCAACATAAACAGGCAGAAAACCAAGAACAAATTACACACGCAAACTAACTTAGGCTCTGGGATTAAGAGTTGCTCAGTACGTGGCATGTGGAGAGGCAGAACACAGTGCAAGTTACCTTCCAGCTGACTTGCAGACACCAGTGGATCATCTTGCTAGGGATGAAAAAGTCTAGATCACATTTCCTATTTACTGCAGAACTATATGCTATACTCTGCTACTGACTACAGTGGGGTTACACAGGGCTGAGAGACAGTGATTTGGGCCCAAATGTGTTACTAATTACACCAGCCTTTGGCAGTTCTGGTCCTGCTGCTGCCCAAGAAGAATGATTTCCACAAGCCTCACTATTACATAAATCACTGAGTAGGTGCTTGGGGCTGGACAATCCATGCAGAAATACATGCTGGCTTTTCATCTCTCCAGTTTTTCCTCTGTGATGCTTTTTTCCTTTGAAATTTGGAGGAATGGAAACTATTTTTGCAAATTCCTTTCCAAGTTAAAAGATTCAGGCATTCCATAATTTATTTTTTTACCATGAAATTTCATTTTCTTCTTAAAACCAAGATTAAAAGTGACAAGTATACTGAACTCATGGAAATCATACCCTGTCGGGGAGATGTTAAAAACCATATGTCACATTGCCTCTTAAATCCAGAATTCAAGTCATGGGAACTAGATCCTCAGTAAGGCTTGAAATGCACATGACATCTGCAAGGCTCAGCAATAAGAAATGTTTCCCATAGTCTGTTATGGGACTGGTATTGCACTTGTGTCCTCCTGTGAGCTCTGAAATGGACTGTTCAGGACAATGAATTTATCAGACCTGCCTGTGTACAAAAGCTACAACATTTTTTCAAGTTTTCTTCAGTTATTTTGAGGGACCTTGGAATATCATGGGATTTTTGAAAGGACTAGAGGCCAGCTTAGAAGTACCTATAGGAATGGGTAAAAAGATGCAGTTTGTGAAAATTGAATTCACCTTGAACTTTGCCATCAGTTCTTGCATAAGAAACTGAATTCCATAAGCACTGGTATTACTGGTCTGTACTTGCACAGAGGATCTTCAATACTATCAGCAGAGCTCTCAGTAGGACCAGAGACAATACAGCAGTACCTGCACTCCCATTTATTCTCATTCATCTCAGGTGTTAATTTCAGGGGCAGCTCCAGACAGGTGAATATTTCAGTGTAAATTGTAGTTATCAGGAAACAGCAAGATTTTAAAGGTGATAAATTTTGACCATGACATCTCAAAGATCAGGTGCTTAGTAGCAGTGTTCTAATGTTCCCTCAATAGATGGCACATCAGCATTTGCACTTATGAAGAAAGAAGATTAGGTAGATAATTCTGCCCTTTAATATAATGAAATCCAGTTATGGACAGTTACTTTGCAGGAGGACAGGCTTAGAAATTCAACTGCCTTCTGCCAAACAATTAATTTAATTCTCTTTGGTTTCTACCAGCTTTCAGTTCTGGCTTTTTCCTTAGAAAGTCCTGATGTTGTTTTCTATTATTGTAGAAGTTGGACTAAAAATATTATTTTTCTCTTTCATTCTGGTAGGAAGTTATACAAGAATATAGAATCAAAAGGTCTCATTTCTTCTTTACCCAAAGCCAGCAGGGTAAGAGTGAAATGTGACCATTTTTTCAAATAGGAATTGCAAATACATTATCTGCCATCTTGGTCCACATACATGAGGGGCAACCAAGTTTCAGATCCTGACTTATTGGAGCAAGCTCTTATAACATTATATTATTATGAACTCCTTCTTAGCTTACTGCAGTAAGCCTTGGTGTCAGCTGAAAAGTGATGTCTGGAACTGTAAGGCTTCATTTGAAAGTAAGGAAATCTGCACGACAAGAAATTGATTTCCTACAGTAGGTATTCTTGGAGAAAAAAAGTTCGACTATCACTGCAAAGTATAAACAAGCACAAGGAATGGGTGGAAAGAAAGACAGCCAACTTTCTATACATGAAGTAATCTAAAATGACCTTCACACCTTACCAGTATAGAAGTCTGCTGTTTACAGACAGTTCAACTCTTCCCACCCAAACTGAGTAATGACTGCTGCAAAAGCCTGACCTCCCTGCACTGGAGGGTTCTGCACACCTTGGTATTTGCTGCTCCATTGCACAGTAAGTGTTACAGAATTCCAAAACACAAATCGAGATTAACTAAGTCTCGTAAGAAAATGGAGCTACTTAAAATCAGCCACAGGAAGTATTAAATGGTTTAAATCTTACTCTTGTCACAGGTTCCTCCGCTCACTAAATATTCACGTTTGAGTCCTATTGAGGGCGAGATCTAACATGCATTCTGTACAAAATGCTTGGAGAACTAGTCCCTCTCTCAAATTTAATTCTGCATTTCCTCCTTACTGAATTAAATACAAGGCAAATGACTCATAAGTATATAATGTACTGCATTACATACATGGGCTACTGCTGAGTCTTTGGGAGAAAACAGTAAAATGGGTGGGGTGTTTTAAGGTCAAATCTGTCTTTTTTGAAATGCACAAAATTGACGAATATTGCTTTAAAAACCCTAAGATTGACATAATATGAAATAATATTATAGCAGTGGAAATGTTTAAACACTTTATAACTGCAATTGGATTTTTCATAAACAATTATAAATGAAAATATATAGTCACACTAGGAGGTAATTTATAATTTACCATAAAACCACAAATGGCAACTCCCAATGCAGAATCTTCAGTCCACAAAGACACTGGTGGATTGCAGTTTATAGCCTAAACAAAGAAAAATTGCTAATTAATCAGATATATAAACAACTATGAGTGATTTTACATGGACTAATCTGTACATTATTATAAAATAACTGGATATAACTTTTTATGCCAAATGAAACAATCACTGAAAAGTCGTAGAGTGCAGGGAGATGGCTATTATAGTAACTTCTTTTATATAAGACAATCCAGAGTCTATCCAAATATCATGTTACTGGAAAAGTGCACCGGGGCAAACCCTAGAGATGAAGTAATAGGGTAAGTGAGCCAAGGTTTCTCTTTCCTAGCCTGCTTTAAGTGATGTTTTTGTCACAGATGTACCTAATGACACACACTATTGGAGTGAATGTGGAAAAATCTTCGCACAAGAAATGTTATACTTTTATTTTCCTTGCCAGGCATAAATTGATTCCATATAGTGTTACCACAAATCCTGTGAATACTCTGTTCTGTGCAGAAACATGCTTTGGTGGCACAAATATTCTGTGTTCTAGTTTTGCTGGTTTTATTCAATATTAAAACTATTCTTTGTTGCTTGAACTTTTATTAGAGGCACAAAGTTTGTATGACTAAAGATGAAAGCTTAGTTTGTACCACTATAAAAGTTTGAGAATATTGCTCAAAAGTAGAAAAGGAAAAATGCAACAAAATAACCAATCTTTTTCCCCTTTCAGCAAAGCTCTTGTTCAAAGAAGGGTTCAGCATAAGTGCATGTCAATTCTGTTTTAACACAAAGATAGTGAAATCAGGGTCAAACACTTAGACCCTGGTTGTTTTGTGTTTGGGGTGGTTTTTTTGTCACTAAGCTGGGCTAAAATGCCTCCTTGGCTTTCCTGTGTGCTCCAAGGGCACTGCAAAGCTTTGCTTTTCCCCTTCCCTTTGCCTCCAGGTCCCATATAATTGATTCTGACCAAGTGCTAGCAGTTACATCCAACTCCCAGAAGTTTTTCCTGAACTACAGTTATTCCTGGTGATTCATACGTCTGAGAATCTTTCTGAAAAATAAACTATTGGAACCTTTAAAATAATTAACTTGGCTCTTCTAGTGCACAGGATCTTTTGAAGAGATTGCAGGGAAGGGAGAAATGTAAGAGAAGTGGAGGGCTGGCCCTCGTGCTTGTGGAATCCTGGCATTGGGAAAGCAGTTGTCTTTATCTGCTTACACTGGGGACGTGCAGAAAGCCAAGGGCAACTTACCTCCCAGATGCAGTGATTAATGGCATGTAAACATATCAAAGAGGTCTCTTCTTTTCCAATAAAACAGAGTCCAACTTCATTTTTGTTTCTTGAGAGTGAAGGGGAAATTTAAAATAAAAACTAAAGGTACTGAAGCTTGCGTTCTTATCTAAACTGGTAAGTACCTTTGCAATAAATATTTTAAAGTAACTTTCCTTTGCCTCATAGGTATTCAGTCTCTTTCGCACTGAGTAAGGTTTTAAGCAGGGCAATAATCAATAAAAATTCAGAAGACCTGCTGCTAAGCTTGTTGCTGACTCATTCACAGAGGTTAGCAAGCTGTCTAATCTGGTCCTAGCTCTGTTTATTCACCTGGAAAATTTAGGAGCAAGTCATAATTAGTGTTTATAAAGCACTCTGAAAAAAACCCATACAATTACTTTCTCATTAAAAGCCTGTATGATTTGTTTGACTCTACACCACCAGTACCCTTGTGTGTCCTCCTGACTCAAGGATGTCCTTCTAAATCAAATATTGTAATTTCTGAAAGATTTACATGGTTTATTTTCTGATCCCTTTTACTTCTTTCTCTGGGATTTGGTATTCTCCATGCTATTTTGTACATTGGCCTTAAAAAAAACCTGAAAATAAAGATGAGAACCTACATTTATTCCCTCGGATGCTGAAGTCGAAATATTGGGGTGTTCAGGGAATAAAAAGATAATTTACACTTGTCATATGCCTAATAGAAATTTATCAAGTAGAAAAGAAACTTCTACTCCCTGAGGATGGGCTGGCTTTCCCCAGGAAGGAACTGGCAACTGATTTGAAGATTATTGACTTGAATCAAGAGTTCTCAAATTTCAGGAGAAGTCAGGTTTGGGAATAACAGGTTAAACTTGGTTCAGTGGGTCCTTTACCAAGAATAACTCTTTTCCTTATCTCCTGATACAAACTCCATCCTCTTTCACAATCTTTTAGGGTTCCCACTGGCTGGAACTGTGAGTCTGCTCTGTATAGGAGCCACTCCAGCAGCCAAGTGCTTTCTCAATAATAGCTTTCAGCTCCTGCTTTTCCTGTAGCATGCACTGAAGGGAATGAGTTCCCTATTTCTTACAGCTGTCAGGATTGTATCCCCTGTCTTAGATTTACATTACCCAGGCTTGCTCTCTCTGCTCCCTGGAAGTTTGAGCAAGTCTGCCCTCAGATCTCAGTATTTATAGGAGTTCATATGGATTGCAGAAAAAAAAGGAAATTAGATTAGTAAGTTTTGCCTTTCCTTAGTTAGTTGGAGAATATCTGTGTGCTTTCAGATAGACAAATGTATGAAAACCAGACTAGCAACTACTTGTCTGCTTGCTTTGCCTCAATACTCCTGAGCCTTCTTTTGGCTGTGCTTGGGTTCTTGAACTGTTTGTGCATACTCTGAACCGAGATTCTTCCTCTGTCTTTCTGACAGTTTGGGTCAGTGCTCTTCCGCTCTCCTGGCCACTGCGTGCTCTCCCTCTGAGTCTTTATGTCCTAGCAATTAGACATCATGTCTTTGTTTCCCCACTAGGGAAATTCCATTGTTCCAACTCCTGGCTCTAGGGAGGATGGGGAAAGACTAAGATTTCCTCTCTTTTCTCCTTTTCTGGTTTTTTTTCCCCCCTTCTTTTTGTCTTAGGCACATTTATTCAGTGCTAAAAACTGACTGGTTCAGAGATGTGCCTGTAAATGCTCTCCTGCTCCCTAACTCCTGTACACTTAGGGAATCTTCTGTATTATTTCTGTTTTGTTTCCATCTTAACAGAGAACTCAATTACAAACAGTAATAACTAAACTAAACCATCTTCTCTCGCCCATGCAGTGAGTCACCAGGATTTTCCATAATAATAAGATGAATAAGCACATTTTTTAGGCTTTTAATAGTCGACTATGCTTCACAGAAAAAGGGAGCTTTGACACTACTTCTGGACCTAGAATCTTTTCCCCCTGCAAGCTTTTTGCCCTGTGGATGATAAAGGGGTTATGTACTTTTCCATCAAACTGCATGTTGTACATCTCGGTGTTATGAGTCAACACAACTTTTAACTGAGCTGCCTTGTAAGCAAGATAGCATCTGCAAGATGAAAATGAGAAACAGCTGTAACAGAGGACAAAATAAAACTTTGTTTAGACACTGTGTGGAAATGCATATGGTGACCCAGGGATATTCCAAAAACGACACCAGCCTCCTGAATATTGAAGGCCACTATCCGCTTCACTAATTTATATGCTGGTTTGAAGCAAAATGTGGTACATGATCAAATTGATCTGTCCATAGGATAGACACAGCGTGCAGTGAAAGCTCACAGTGCTGTAGAAATCCAGAAGTTCTCTCTCTCTGGCAGGACTTTACAGGGATTTCAGTGTACTATTTAATATCATTGGAAGAAATGACAAGTGGAAATGTAAAGCTTGGTTAAAAAAGGTTTTCTAAGTGTAACTGTAGAACTCAGTATATTTCTGCTTTCCATAATGTGGTATTTCCCCAAAACTATGAGATGGTTGTGCTTTGTAACTCAGTTCAAGCACTTTAAATTAATGCAATTTCTATAACAGTCAGAAAAAAAGGAATGGAATCCATCAATTTAACCACTTAAACCATATATGAGAAGTTGTTCTTTTATCATTTATACCAACATTCTGTAAATTAACAAGGAACCAGTGAAATTGAAGTCCTGATGGAACACCCTCTTCATTATCAAGAGCAATGAGTGGTGTCATTAAGAGTGCAGCAGTCATGAGGGGATTTGAGAGCCAGGGCTGCTCTCAAACCATTTCCATTTGGAAAACAAGCTCAAGGAATTACCAAAGTCCAGGGGAGGCACAGCCCCTTGAAGGACTAATCAGTGATGCTGCCTGATTTCTAAGGGATGGAATGATTGCAAGACACCCTAGAAATACCTAAAGATGGATCTAAAGATCAATGTCATCTCAGAATTTGGAAATTTAAAAATGCACACAACAGTAGGCCACATAAGGAAATAGCACAAACTACCTGTTACTTTGTGCTCATATTCCTGTGTTTTACATTTATGGTGGGTTAGTCTGGGGCACACCAAAATTTCTGAGTTAATATCATTGTGCCTCATTGTAGTATCATTAGCCTCATTGTTAAGATGCTGTCTAATTCCAGTTTCAGATAATGCATACAGTTAATACAATATTCACTGCTTTTTTTTTCCTGAATAGTCACTCTTAACTGCACATACACGTTCTAGTTAAGGCCTATTTATTAGTATTCCTTGTCCTTGTGATTTTTATGATCCAGACGATTTAGACTGAGAGTGGAATTTTAAAGAGGTATAACATGAAATAGATTGCAGAATAATTTACTCTATAATGTATTCTATAGAGTTATGCTGTTCCTATAATAAGCATAGATAAATTCATTTTGATGTATCATGCTTAGCACAGAGGTAAGTGGGCATGTAATTAACTCATTTATTTCATGTCTCTTCACCTAGTAATAGTATAATTATTTTTCTTAGCAGTCAAGTTATTACAGCACAATTTAATTTCAACCCTGTGTATGATTTATTCTACCAGATCTTGTGATTCTGTGAAGGCAAAGAAATTTGTTCTGTGTTCACTTCAGCCCCCTCAAAATCTGCCTCATTTCAGCAGGTGGAATGAGGCCACCTGACATGCCACTTTCAAAGTCAGACAGAGCCTTTGCCTGAGCCCTGGAATGTGCAGATGCATGATTAACCCTTTGCTATTGAGAGGGTGTAGGAGTTGATTTAAAAGAGCTGTGTACTACCTTTTGGAAATCTATCTTTAAACTGAGAAAGCAAAAGAAACCCAGCACTAACTTTATTGGGTTTTGTCTTAAATCTTTGCTCCATACCAAATCTGCTCCTGAGAGCTCAGGTTTTCATTTGACAGGTAGAGTTGGTATTCTCCAAAGGTATCTTGGACAAGTGCTGGATATTAAAATGGAACATAAAGCCAAGCTACTGAAGCTTGTTGTAGACTCATTGGATATTTTGGCTGGGTAGCTGTGTGACATATAAAACGACAAGTCTCCCTTGAAGACCAGAGATCCTTCAAGGTCATCTTGGCTGGATGCTTTTCTCTGCCCAGGGAATTTGGCAGATTGCAGAAAATCCTGTCACATGTGCTTCTCAACATGTACATTGAACACTTTCCCTTTAGAAATCTAAGCCATTGTGCCTGTGCAGCTGGGGAAACTCTGCTGTGTCCTCAGGATCATGAAGTCATGTGAAAGAACTCTTCCCTTAATGTGTGGCAGAGACATTCATTCAAGAGGAACATAGCAGAAATGTTTGAGAGAACAGGACCGGTCAGTATCAATCTCACAAACACTTAAAATGCAAATAGCAAGACGACTGCAGTACATTTGCATTGTTTGAGAAAACACATCTTACCTTGCAAATGCTTTCTTTCTGCCTTACAAACAAGTGTCAATGTTACTTCAGTTGCTGCCTGCACAAATCAGGTTTATCTACAAAGCAGCTGAAGATAGGTGTCAAAACTGGCCTGTGTAATCAAGGGTATCATTTTCTCTTGTGTTTTTGCAAAAACACATGAAAAAAACCCCTAAGACTCTGCTTTGTTTGTATGTAAAAAGATGCTGATGATGTTTCCTGTTTCATATTCGATTCCTGTAGCAGACAGCTTCTGAAGAATCCTTTCTTTCACTGTGAGAGGTATAAAGGGTATCTGTCTTATTACAGTTTCAGATTCCTGCTTCAAGAGGTCAGAAAACTCATAATTCATGTGGCTGGCAGCAGCCTAGTTTTCATCCTTATGTTGCTATGCAATACTTTAATTCAGGTGGCACAGTTCACCCCCACCACCCTGTGGACTCTTGCATCATTCTTTGCTCTGTGAAATCCATAAGGAAAATGTAATTTGTTTGTTTGCACTTGCCTCACCCCTGGCAGCAGCTGTATGGAATCAAGTGAATGAAGTATAAGATTACCTATCTCCTGGAGAGAAACCAGAAAGGATGGTGTCAGTCATGGCAACACAATGCTGCCCTGAAAAATAATATAAAATTCACTGCCACTCAATGTTCAGTGTCTGTGGCTGATCCTCTACTCATCCCAGGTGTACCGTGAGGGATATCACAGAATCATTTAGTCTGGAAAAGATCTTCAAGATCATTGAGTCCAAAATCAATCTGCAGAACTGCAGGCAAGCCACGGGAGAACCTTTTCATACTTTGAAAGTGCAAATCTATGCTTTGAAAAAAATCCTGCACTACATGAGACAATGAGCTGCTCTGGTGTTGAACTATTTGGTTCATTTGTGTAAGTCTGGGTAATAATTCTGCATTCTACTGACTTCATGGGAGGCAGTCTACAAATAAGTTAATAAATCTGTATTTTAGGCAGCATCTGACAAGACCACAATAATAAAAGTACAGGTCACCATAGGAAATTGCTTTTTAATGGGCAAGCTCAATCCTCCAAACAGAATGAAATAGCAGTCAAATATATGATGTTATAATGAAATGTATAAGCAAAAAGAACTAAATGGGAGTTTGAAAGGCAACTTCTTCACCTGTGATTTAAACCCTTGACTTTGACACCTTGCAAACTCATTATTCCAATATACTTTTAAAATACGGTGTGTGATCTTAGAATTATCTTTTTCCTATCTGATACATTGTTATTCTCTTGTAAAGAACAGGTTTAGGCACAAAGGTAGATGGCAAAATCTAAAGAAACATCGTGATGCTCCTTCACGTTTAACAAACTAATTGATTTGTTAAGAAGGAATTATTGTACTTTTTTCTTTTAAATGTGATAGACTCCACATTTCAGCTAATTGCACAGGAATGTATATAATAATACTGCCTGCTTGAACAACACTCAATATAGATTCAGAGCAGTACAAATGGATTCAGCAAATGAAGTCTTTTCCTGACAAAGATGATTCAGAAATGCGAATCACTGGCAATAGACTGGAAATTCAGTCACAAGCTGGAAAATAGCTCTTCTACCACTTTAAGGAAAGGGGTGAGCACCTTAGCTGGCTGCTACATAGGAAGTTCCCTCTTTTCAAATACCTTCTTCCAGTTACAAATGTGATTTCTTGTTTAAATTAGGGAAGAAAGATGACAGAGTAGTTGAGCAAAGTGCGACACTTGGAAACACGGGGATATTTTGCTAGAAAGGTATTGTGAGAGTTTGCTTCTGTCTTCAAGTCACAGGCTTCCATGCATGAAAGCAGCAGGAAATATAGTCCATTTACCTGCCCCCTGGGGGTTGTGACTACAGGCACAGTAGTAGAGAGAAAAGACAGCATGCTTCATATACCTGCATAAAGAGAGCTGGCATTTCTCAGGCTGACAAAAAGTCCCTGTGTGCCAGCCAACAGATGTGGTCAGATTTATGATGGAGAGTGTGCTAAACTTAAGAGAGGGATGGAATAAATTACTCTGCTGTTCTGGCAACTGAGAAACAGCAAAAAGGTCGTGTTTAAGTCACATTTTTCTCCTAGTGTTGCTCCCAAAATGATACACTCTATAAACTATTTATTAAACTGATGAGCCTATCATTAATTCTGTTGCAGCTCAAGTTCATGAATATTAACCTTTTCTGTATCACAGACAGGTATTTATATATTTTGTCTCTTCCATAAACCTGGAGCTCTTTTTATATCAAGAATATTACTTTCACACCAAAACTGCTCTGGTTCCTCTCCACATCTTCCAGGATTAGTAATGCAAAAGAGTTAAACAGTGACTTCCAATAAAAATGAACAATGCATAAACCCCTTCATTTTTCTATATCTATCATAAGTAACTGACAATATTTACTACTTGGCATACAGGTTATATTTTCTTTTGAGTGAGATTAACCAATATTTCCTAAAATAACTCAGCCTGGAATGCCTCACAGAGGTTTTGGTTTTATCAGGCAACAATAACAGTTAATGAGATCTTTAAGCAGATCACATGTCCCTTCTTCATCTTGAGAACATGAAAATCAAAGCACAGCCTCTCTCTATGGATGCCTTCAACTTCAGATTATTTACTTCTGGCATGTCTTCCTTCTTCAAGGGACTATGAGCTTTTGGAAAGGGAAATAAGGTTTTCCTTGTGGAAAGCTTGATGCCACTATTTCTAGACCTTGGAGCTGAGTGGACAAATTTCCAACAATTAAACACTTCTGTATCCTGTAATAAAAAACATGAAAATGTATTCCTGGTTTCAGGAATTCTGCACTCAGTTTCACAGGAGGGAAGCACAGTGTGGTAGAGTATAGCAACCCTTCCTACACTGTGCTTGGGCTTCTGTGACCATAAACTCTCCATGTTCAGCACTCACCCGTGTTAGAACCTGGCCAGTTGTTCAAGAATTATACCCCTTTTGTTCCAGAGGAGAGCACCAGTCATCTTGGTTGGCTGAGTGCAGGTTTCTGAGAAATTCTCTGCATATCCAGTTAAATGGATGCCATGTTGGGTTTGTTTTTTGGGTTTTTTTTGGGAGGAAAAACAACATTCAGCCATAAAGATTCCCTTCTGTAGGATATGACATGCACAGATAAAGGACAAAGGCCATTTCATTTCTTTAAATATGATGGCATGGTCATTTCTTAGCCACAAACTTAATCTTGTTACCTATCTTTTTCTCTAAATGAACGTTATCTTTTAGCTGGTTCTTTTAAGCTTGAATTCTACTTTGAAATATTCTGTAGTTCAGTGTGATTTTTACTTTTTTCACCAGGTCTGAGTCAAGTATCAGTTGTCTCACTTCAGGGTAAAAGAGAATGATAAATTCCCAAATGGTTAGTCACAAAATGAGCAGTCCAAAGACTGTTCTTATTGAGTCAAAAATTAAAATCTTGACATCTAAAAAAGTGCAGCTCTGTTGTCACCTACCTCTGCTACCAAACTTCTTGTCTGAATGAGCACAACTTTTCACTTTAGCCACAAGATTGCAACTAAATCTTATCCTTGCAGCAGGCTCTAATCTGGTCTGATGGTTCAATAGGGGTTTGTAATTCTGTAATAGATCCCTTAATAACTTGTTTGTTCAGTATTTTTCCATATTTTGCAAAGCAGTAGTAAACCTTTTCAATCTTCATTTTTATCTCACCTGAGCATTGCAATTAACTTCACTTTTTTTTGAAATTGGGTAACATAATTGATGAAATTTCTTTTTTCCTTCAGATGTATGAGTGACATAAAGTTTACAGCAAAAAAAAAAAAATTCCTTGAGTTAGATAGCAATCACATGAGGAACACTGATGGCTTACTTAAAGTAAATAAAATATAAAATAAAATTTGTTCAGAGCAACTTGCATTGTCTGAATTTAAGTTCCAAACTGTAGAACTCATAGCCTCCAAATCCCAAAATGCAAATTCTGTTTCACTTAACTCCCCTTTCATCTTGATTGCAAGCTATTCAGACTGTAATCCAGATCTGCCCACTCTCTAACTCAATTTAACATAAATTATGCAAAATTCCTGAAAAAAGGATGTACAATACCTCCAGTTTCCCTGCTTTGAAATGCATTTGAATGCATATTCAAGTAAAGTGTTATTGTCTGTCCAAATATGTGTGACAAACTCACTATTTTGAAAATTACTTCACGACAGAAAAATCTTTGAATTATTTCCAATTAGTTGAAGTCTTTGTCAATGCATGCCAATTATTTGGCATAAATTAACTTTTTTCTCATTTTAGGTGAACAAGGCAGACTGTACTTCGGCAGCAGGAAACAAAGCTTTCGGACATGCCAAAGAACTGCTTCTAATTTGTAAAAAAAAGGACGGCTTTGTGAAAATTACTTTTGAGATAAACTTGATAATGCATAAAATCCAAAAATTTTATTTCGTGTCAGCAGTTTTTGACTGACATTTCAGAGCAGATATTTTGACATATTTTGACCTATTAACTCAGAACATTCTTATGCATTATGAAAAAACATTTTCATTTGACTCTTTCAGAAAGCCTGAGCAATGCTAACAATAAAAAAGTGAACATGACTATTTTTTCAGTTGCTGAATGAAAAATGATATGTGAAATTAAAACTATCCATTGACATTCCTTGAAATGTTTACACTTTTTGCTTTGTGTTCTCAAAAACATGGCACGCTGTAAAGCTGACAGTTTAGTTAAATGTCATACACAGTTTAACTCTAAATATTATCCAGGGAAAGTTTAAATTTAGGATTAGATGGGTAAATTTCTCTTATATTAGTGATTATTTACACACCATGTCCTAAGTATAAAAAAGCAAATAAAGTCTGATTGGTTTATTGTAGAACAGTATTATATAGATTCCAGTCATATCTCATAAACTTCTTGGGCTTAAAGTATCAATTTAAAAACAAGTTATTTAGTGATAAATATCACTAATTTTCATTCCTTGGGATTTTTTTCATATCTGAGGGCTTTATACTAGCCTAATTATAAAAGTGCAGTAATAAAAAGTAATAAAAGTTGAAGTAATAAAAATTTTCTGCTAGTAAATTGAATATTAGCTTGAAGAGTTTTATGCCTAATTTGATAGCTACACTTACAAAATGTATTGAGCAAAGTGCGGTGTGAAAATGTAGTGATTTAAATTTTCTTGAAGTCTTGATCTGGGTATTTCTTGTATATACAAAAACTGCAATCTACCCTGTGGGAAAAGGAAAAAAGGAAAAGGAAAGGGAAAAGGAAAAGGAACAAACATGGCATTGACCTAAGCACATAACTACTGTTGCATCAGAAACAGTTCAAGGGAAGAAAGAGAATAGATACCAGTATTCTGTGGGAATAAGAGACTTTTCCCCCTTAGACCAAAGACATCAACCGCTTGCATTTTGCTTTTGAAAAACCCCACCTATAGGTCTGTGACAGACACAAGCAGCACCAGAATCATCCATGTTGACCAATTTTAGTTAACTGCAAGTCGGATCTCTTCCCAGCTCTCTTTTGTGAGGAGTGCCCAGCACACAGACCCCACGTGGACCTCACTCGTCAGGGTGTGGGGAAAGGAGCAATGTGAAAACTTTATCTTGTCCACCTGATTATCTCACAACTGTAATGTAATGTAGACAGCTCAAAACCTGGGCTGCGTTCCAGCCCATGCAAGGGGATTATAGTGCCACTCCAAACACCTGCAGTAATGCAGAGGATGAGCATGTTCCTCCTGCCTTTATCCTTGGCTCCACTCTCTTGGTGGAGCCTAGAGGGGCTTCCCAAGGGAGCAGCCTGCAGCTGTCTTGCAGAGATCCCATTTTTGCCAAGGCGGTTTCCCTTCTACAGGAATCGGGCTTTGAGAATACCTTACACATCCTCAGCCCTCTAGTCATCAGGAAGACACTGGAACAGACTTGGGATTGTTTCTCAACCACTTTAACTGTGCTGCTTCCCTTAATGCTGTGCTAATGGGTAACACGTTAGCACTGGCTTGGAAAAGTGATTGATATTTATTGAATTGACAGTGTTATTTCCTCTGCAGTTTTGTCTCTGAATGTCCTTTCCTGTCCACCTATAGCCTCTTACTATAGGTTGACAGATTTGAAGAGATTATAGTCTTGGGAGTAGAGACTGAATAATATCCTGTATAAATGACACCCTACAAGCAGCACAATTATATATAACTATTAAATTAATTACTTGAAAGTGCATGCTTTTTCTTAATTTCTGCTCTAACAATGGTTATGTACAGGGCAATAATCAAGAAAGGACGTAGTACAAATCACAGACTACTTGAACAACTTCCTCAATATTTTTCTATTTCCTTTTGTGTTAAGACAAAATATTGTAGAGTAAATCAATGATCAAGAGGCTTAAAAGTGTCAGTGATGTGCCTAGACTAGAGTGTGAAGTAATGCACTCGATGGAACATTGTATAGAGACCCCTGAACATGGACAAGCAAGCTGATGGGACATTTTGTAACCTCACTGAAATATTAATGATCTTGCCAAACAGAACATTTTTACAGGTGCATTATTTCTTTTTTAAATAGACCAATTACTGTTCTTGGCTCTGCAAAAACCTGTGGAGTCGCTGGCTTGGCCTTTTCTTCTCTTGCACAACTTCAATTCTCCTGCTGCAGTGCCCAAGATCTTTCCCTAGCTTCTTAAACAGCTATAGTTAAATTATAGTTAAATTATAGTTAAAGAGGTTACAAGAAGGTATACATCATTCATACATGCTTAACTGGATACATTTCATGCTATTTAGGAAACAATAAAAGCAGAGGTATGTTTTCATAAAGCAATACAAACAAAAATATCAAAGCACCCCTTTGTGTAGTGACTAACAATGATGAATTCCTTCCATTATGAATTCCTGTGCAAGAAGTATGGGAGACGACTTCAGGCTCCAGTAATACATCACCACCTTTTCACTGTTTCTCAAAGACTCCTGTTCTGGTGTACTTCAACTGAAAACAGAATAAACGATTTCCTCCAAGATCAAGATTCCAGAATGTTTCTCCAGGGCCTTGAACCTCTTCAGGAAATGAGTCATCCACACCCTTTCTATCATACAGCAGTGTCAGAACACAGAATGAATATCCATATTTCAAGCAGAGCAGCAAGGTACCTGAACCCCAAACCTACCAAAGCCAGGTGTTTCCACTTGTGTCTGAGGCATGTGAGGCAAAGCCCACTACTTAATCTGATTAACTAGTAATGATCTTTTTCCATTTTAATCAAGTTCTTATGAAAAACCTTCTCTTGTTGTAGTTTGTTATTAGTTTCAAGGAAAGATAATTTACTAGTTCTTCAGTGTCTGCAATTAATACATTTGTGAGGGCTTCTGCATATCCCACTAATGAGGGCTCAGAAGAATTTCAGTATACATACTTTGGAAAGTAGTTTTCCTTTCTTCATGCTGATAATCTGAGCCAAATATCAAAAAGTTGTTAGGACTGATCTGTTTTTTCCCTCCTTGCCACCATTGTGGGTATTGTTAAAGAAAGCAAAAGCAAAATTCTGCTATGCAGTTTGTCCTGCACCTGTCCTCTTCCTATATTGATTCCTTCCAAGGCAAGGAACATTATGAGTGCATGGCTTTTGCTTTGAGGCCAGCAGGAGATGTCATGATGCAGTTTTTCTGGGAACCTATTCGTGGCAGACTGAACAAGCTGGGCTAAAACCTGTTTGGAAATATGTTTTTCCTGTCTTGAGAAAATGAACCCAGCAGCTTCCTCCCAAATGCCACATTTGGAGGCTGGAACTATAAGTATTGAATGGTATGCAGCATGTGTAGGAATATTTAGGCCTTCAGTGTATTTTTGGATATTGGTCCCATTGATGCTGCAGGTTGCCAAGTTGTACTCTGCAATGGCACTAGGCTGTGATGGGTTTTGCATTACCCTTGAAAACACTGCTGGAAGAGACACCACACTGCTGGCTAGCAGTGTGATTTCTGCAAACACTCATTCAGAAATGGAGCAAGCCTCCAAGCATGCCAGCACTCCCCCTTCCTCCCTCAACTCCTATTCCATCTCCAATAACAGGAGTACACTCACTTCACATATCTGAATTTTTGCACACAATTTTTATACACCATTCATGGATGCCAAGAGATTCCAGGCAGAGGGACATAATGCTGCTTCTACTGATTTCCAGGTCTCTTCCTCATTTTACTCCATACAAACAAGGAAAAACATTGTCACCCAATTTCGGGGAAGATGGCTCCTGTACCTTTGATGGAAAGCAATGCAGATAGAAGAAATTTGGCCACGGCCTTGAGAGGAGTGCAGGAGCCAGCACTTTGCTCCAGCACCACGGGGTGCTGTGGGTACCCAGTACTACCAGTCTCCCCTGCACTACCTTATTTCCTCTTATTTCCTCTTACTCAGGACAAGGAAACAAGAGGATCCGATTCGTCTGTGGGCTGTCAGCAACCCTTGCACTAGGCAGAAACAACAGAGCTAAAATTTAGAGGGTCATGAACAAAAAGAACTGCATGACCAGAGCACTGAAAGCTTGGAACTCACCTCCTTCCTGCAGCAGGGATGCACACCTGGGAAGGCAGCTCACCAACACCAGGAATCACACTGCCTCCAGCTGGAGACATTTCTGCTGTCAGCTCAAGCAGTGTCAATTTTTTAAGGGACTATGGCTTTTTTTGGAAAGGCAAATTAGGTTTTCTTTGTGGAAAAATTGATACTACTATTGCTAGTTTTTTGGAGTTAAGTGGACAGATTTCCAAGCAATTAAACATTTCTGCATCCAGTGGTGAAAAAGGCTCCCTTCCAAAGTGTGCTCTTGGTTTCAGGAAACTGTACTCAGAGTTTCACAGAAGAAAACATATTGTGGTACAACATAGAGCTTCTTCTCACACAATATTTTCAATATTTTCACTGTGTTAAAACTTCCTTTCGTTTATCTATATGAATTCTGAGACATATTTCAATCTCTGTAGCTAACTTTACATGTTTCCCAGCCATGCAGCTCAGCATAGTTGAAATGCTTAAAATCTTTAATCCACAGCTTGTGTGAAAGTAATTCCTCACCTGTGTCTTAATTTCTGAGGAATTTGGGATTCCTTCTCCAATAGTTATTGACATCAAACGAGGAAGGGAATGAGAATGAGAAAAATGTGTGTCTTCCAGGAAACATTCAGCACTTGAGATCAACACAGAAAGCAAAACCAGCTGCAGATACTGGCACCAAAGCAGAGGTGTGAGGGAATGCCACAATAAAGAATTTATTACCTTGGGCTTCCACAATGTGTGTTCCTGTACTGCAGCAATTTTGTGTGGTGATGAGGACGACATAAAGAAACAGGGCAGAGCTGAACATAAGACAATTTTTTAATGATATAAAAAGAGTGTAAAAAGTTTCTGTTGACTGAACCTAGGGCTAAAACTATCAGCCTTTCTCCTTTCTGGAAACTACTTACTGTCATGAGAAGAAAAAGCCTAGGGACAGGAAGTAGAGTTACAAATGATGTCCAAAGCCTGGCTCAAAGACCACTGCAGTAAACAGAAAGATGAAGTGCTGCTGCCTCAGCAGGTATCTACTCAAAACAGGATCTGCAAATCCTCATAGCACTGGGTCAGATCCATTATGTAAATCCAAACAATAAATGCAGCTCGAAACCACATCTTCCAAACAATCACAAGAGCTAGATATGTTATAAATGGTAGAGAGAAAATAGAAATTATGCAATCAAAAGGAGTGTTAGCATCATTCATTTCTTTGTTTTAGCTTGACTTGGGGGAACTGCATAGAGTCTAAACCCAAATATTGTGTATATTTTTCCTATTCCAACCTTAATTTAATATTCTTTCTTTAAAGGAAGGACAAAGTAAGTTTCTTTTAATCACAGATCCTGTATACAATAGAAGGGTACATATGCACTAATAAAACTGGGCACAATTATAACCTAATTTAGAAGTTTTATTAGGAATAAAGGTTTTCTACCTGGGAATCCTGGAGCTCCTTGTTATTCTGAAATTACATCCTGAAACAGAGGCTTGTGGCCCACATTCCTTCAGCTCAGCACAGTCAAAGCCTATCTGTCCATTTTAGAAATGGTGTGGCAAATCCATTCTTCTCTTCTGTATTCAGAACAAAGTACACCACTTTTGCTTTTATTATTATTTTTTTTATTGTTCTGCATTGCATGAATGCCAGATATATATTGTCTGGAAGATTGATCTAACTGCACTTGGTTCTTGTTATTATTAAAGTTGCCTTCCTTCCTGTCACTTTTGGACAGCTAGCAGACATGAGTAAGCAAATAATTCTGCTTATGGAAAAATTACTTTTATGGCTATTTATAACTTACAGTCTCTGATACATGGAGTCAAGTATTCAAAACGTGGTAGCACAGTCTAGCTGGTCTGGTGCATGCTGTTCTGGGATGAACTCCTCATACCCTGTTTCTCCTGTCTCCTGTAGTGAAGAAGTCATTAAGATGGACTGAAAATGACTGAATTCATGGGTGGGCTACATTGTGCATTTAGGAATTGAGTCCTGTTAAATGCTTGTCCTTTCTCTTATGAAATCTTTATTTATAAATGCAAGAACAGCATCAAAAGAAAGAAGAAAGAAACTCCCAAACCACTCCCAAAACTCAAGGCCTGACACTAAGCCTCCCTACTGGGTAATAGGAAGCATCATTTCAAATCCCCATAGTGGGAGGAAAGTTTATAAATAGGTTCGTAAGATAGTTTCAAGATGAGAGAAAAACTTTTAGTTATTTAAACCAGATGAAATTCAAAGAATTTGCTCATTTGTAGCTACATAGTTCATGCCAGTTTTTCTTACCCACGCAGACTAGGAAGGAGAAAGTGAATGCCATTATTTGTGCCTTGGATAGTATAGAACTTGCTTCCATGTATGTTCACAGCTGGTGCAGGATGCAGGTTTGCTCTGACAGGCACTTGCTCTTTTTTTCAGCAGAGCTACTAGAAGACTCTCTATTTTACCACCTATGCACACCTACCACAGATGTAAAACAAAAACAGTGCAATAATATTTTTAGTGCTTTATTGGGCCCACTGAGCCAAAAAGATGTTCTTGGTGTGAAACAGGGGAGAGTTCAACAAGAAAAGCCCCCTTGTAGGTCAGAAGTGTGAATAAGAACAGAGAATTGATGTGTGGGAGCAGAGCCCAGGTCTGCAGTGCCACACTGCATTTCATTTCAGTAACTGCTGAAAGCCAGGCAACATGAACTGAGGGAATAGCTATGGCATAACTTAATGGACTCTTGAATTCAATGAAAAATTTTAACTTGACTTGCATCCATTTACTTGCCTAATTTTGGAATACTGGGCCAAATCCAGCTGAGATCTTGGCACATCACATCATGCTGCTGGGATATAATAAATGAAAAGGATGCAAGTCCTGAGGAAAATAATTTCTCATCACGCATATGCATCTGCATATGCACAAAAGAGAGCTAGGGGCCAAGCTTATGGCAAAAGTACAACTATCCTTTACTTTCAAACTCCTGCTTCCTTCTTCTCAACTTCAGGGAGCTCTGATCATCTTTGAAACCTTTCTGTCACATTTTTCCTATTTCCTGGCTATTCTGAGGTTTCCTTTCTACTTTTGCTCAGATTTGCCCCACACAATACCATGGGGATATTCAAAACAAACCTCAAGAAAGAAGAGCCCATGTTATAAGAAGTTCTGGGTTTCAAAGAACTATATAGCTTGAAAGAATTGGAAAGATTCTGAACAGAATGTGGCCCTATGAATGCATGAAACTAGATCTTTGACACTGATAACCTGTGACTCTGCAAGTTCTAAGCATAACTCAAGCCATTAAACAGTCCTATAAAATGGTTAAATGTGGAAGATTGCTGTGAGTAATGCAGCATTGCAGAGTATAGTATTAAAAACAAAATAAGAAAAAAAAAAAAAGAAAACCCTAAAAAAGTTTTCCAGACCAAAAAAGGAATAGCATGAAAAGTAGCATGTTGTAGACAGTGGACCATAAAACTCTCATAAGTATTTGCATAAAGCAAATTGGAATGCAAATACAGTGCAAAAGCAAATAGGACATATTTTCCTTTTGTGGAAGATATAATCTTATAAATAAGATTAATATGATCTTATAAACATATAATCTGATACTGAAAACTTCAGTCAGCTCCAGTGCTATCCTCACTAGGAAGTAACAAGCCAGAGGGGCCTATAGAGATTAGCATGGCATATTTGGCATGTTAAAAAATACCTTTGGGAACTCCAACACAAACCTGCTAGCAAATCCTCAAAATCATCAGCCACTTTCTTAAAAAAAAAAAAAAAAATTTAAAGCCTCCTTAACGACTTGCAGCATGGGGCCTGATAACAAAGCATTGCATTCATAAAGATACAGGAGTCTTTAAACACATGCCTCAGAAGTCTTTCCACATCACACAGCGAAGTATCACCTCTTAATTTTAGGGTAAATAGGCATTTACTAGTTTCCTTTATGGGATTTTGATTGCCTCCACAGCCCATAACACTATTAATTCCTTCCAAACCGAAATCATTTGACTTGGATTGCCCTCAAGGCCCTTGGGTCTTTTCTAGAGGAAACATCCCTTTCTGTTTTGGCTCATCCCCAGATACTTATTTTTTATTTTAGGGCAGAGGTTTTATTGGAGACATTGGAGATGGAAAGGACTTAATTAGTCACTTAGGACTGACTTAGTCACAACCATAGTCTTTCAGTCCAACCCATTATCAAGTGGCCTTGGTTCTTGCTGTATTTCCCCATGTTGCTGTCTCCTGGCACTCAGAACAGGGAAGTTCCCCCAAGATTTACAATGGAGTCTCCTTTCTCAGCTTTTTCCATCTATCCTTTGTCATTGACCATTTGTCCCTTACTCTTGTGTGCATGGTTTCACCTCCAAAAAAATGTTATCTCATGTATTCATCTTCATTTCTGCGTTTTCTGATGGATGTGTTTCTAGCGTACCCCTTTCCTTGTGTGGCTGGGAAATCACACCAACCAGCTCTGCCTGAGGGACTCTACCATGCAGTGAGGATGCTTGTGTAGCCCCCTGCACTGGGCATTAGGCAAGACTGAAGCCTGCACAACTCTATTTGAGACAAGTGGTTGTAGCTGAATCTACTAGCTTTCTCTTCAATGCTCCACTGTCCTAACTAATCCCTAGTTTGTAAAATGTTTGGCATTACAAACCCTCTTGCTCCGTGAGCAGAAATTAAAGATGGTGTCCAAGCTAAAGAAAGCAGTTTCCACTTTTCCTTTCATTAGTGACCCTATAATCTGGGTTTCAGACTGAATTGAGGGTAAGATAATGGCTTTGTTTTTGTGTTATCAGTTACTCCTTTTCCATTAAGTTTTCAAGTCTGGTGTGTATTCAATTTGTTCTTCCCTTTCCATGTATGCTTTAAAAATCCCTGCTATATTTTCTTTCCAAATGACATAATTACTTCATGATGTCTTTACTTCTCTCTTGTTATTTTTGCTGGAAAATGTACTTAAACAGCTCTTTGGCAGACATATATATCATACTGACCCAATTTATAGCATCTGCCTTGCAACTTTGTGTACCATCATTTGCCAAACATTCTGCAAATGCAAAATAATAAGAAAATAATAGTGAAGTGTTCCTACCCTTTCATGCTCTCTGTTCTGTATCCCACGTGTCCCACAGAGCCTACATAATGAAATGTTTGCTAGGTTGTTGGGTCAGCACAGGGGAACAGAGTAAAGCTGTGCTGGAAGCACTCACTGAGCAGAGCTCATGGCTCCCCAGGCCAAGGTTCCTGCTGTTAAACACTCTGTGCTGCATCTGCTACTAAGAAAAGCTAGGGATGAGTTAAAGCTTTTAAAATTTGCATTAAAGCTGCAAAGTTTACTGGCAGAACAGAATATCCTTCCACAAAAGTCAAAACTGAAAGGGCAACAGAAAACATTTGTAAAAAAATTTTACCTAAACTATTTGGATTATGTTCAGCTTTGAGTTGTGCATACGTTGTTTTTCCTTTGGTTTTTAGTACACTTGAATTAGCCGTGGGGCTTTTTCAGACTTCTAAACCTGTATTTGTGAAGAACAAGGGTCCAATTCAATTGGGTGTACTCAGATAACCATATAGATGGCACTTCTTCTAAAGCCTTACTGTTCATTTTAGATTATTAAACTAAAAAAATGGGAGAAAGAGTAACTGAACTTTAAAATTACCCTTTTCTTTTTACCTCCAACTTTGGAAGGCTGATGTAAAATGAATTAATGTATTTCTTTCTGACAGCTGTAGGTAGAATATTTCCTTTCATTCATCTTCTCTTCCTCTTCTACCTTCCCATAGAGAGGTTGATTTTATACTGAAATATGCAGAAGAGAATTGAATACTTACTACCCATTGGTTTCTGAGAACTGAATCCTTCATTTCAGCTGTTAGATTTTTTTTGTGACTTTTTTTTTTTTCCTAGTATAGCCTCCTCCTCAATGGTTTCTGTAACTTTTCCAGTACAAAACGTGTTAGCCAGATTCTCAAGAACTTCTTCATTTCCCCTGACATTCTGTAGCACGGCTATTTTTCTGGGCCATGTTAAAAATAATGGTCTATGTGGCCTCAAACAGGAATGACCTAGTTGAAGACTCAGATTAATCCTTTGGAGGATATCACTTGTCCTTATTTTGAGTAATACACTCATTGCATAATTTATGAGAACCAGCTATCTGGAAGAAATAGGGAGATTAAAAAATGTGATAGATAGGAAAATTCAATAGCCGAAAACATCTTTTCAAATGGACAAACCATAGGGTGTGCAAGCTTTGTCATACCTTGACTTTCTTGTTCAATATTGATCTGTTTGTCAGAAGGACGAGTTGCAAGAGGCAAATCAAAGCACAGAATAAGCTTGTACAACCACATAACCATGAATGTTAGACCTACAATTTCCCATTAGGATATATCAGATTCCTTAGTATTTTATTTCACAGAAACAGTTTTGCCATCCAAACTGTATCAAAGTTCCAGAGCACATTTAACAACTCAAACAGACATATAGGACATAAAATACTTGTAAAATTTTAATGGTTTTGGTATTCTAAGTTAGCTGAGTCATAACAGGTGTGGAGAGGTCAGAGCAGTGGGGCCATTTGATCAAAATGAAGTAATGAGGTTTCCCTGAATACACAGAAAAAATTGAACATTTTAAGTCATGGATCCGGGCCTAAATAAATATACTTTTCTCTTTCTGCATGACTTGGATCTGCAAGAAGTGACCAACTTGTCACAGAAGCCAAGAAAGGGTGGGAGAAGTTGGCATCTTGTAGCTCTCCCACACGCCCTGTATATCATCTCTGTCCCTAAACTGTCCTCTCAGAATAGTCTGGCACCTCCCACAGCCAGGAACTATGAAGTGAAAAAGGACATGCATAACCCATTTTATTATCAGCATATTCCTCCCCTCCCCATTCTGTGTTTTGTTTCAGTGCATAGTTGTGTTTTAGAATTCCCAGCCCTGCACCAGATTGACTGCTTTTCATGGGTGTTGCCTCGTGTCTCCTCAGTCCCTGCAGCACTCTGAGTAGATCAGTCCAGAATGGGTAAGAAGATGTAAAAAATAAAGGTTTCCCACCCACAGATGCTTGGTCATGGCCGTTCAAAGATGCATTATTTGATAACTACTGAGGAAATGGATTTGTCATTGTGTGGCAATCAGAATAGGGAAACTGACTTCTCCAGGGATAAGGTTCTGAAATATTTTGAAATATTTTATTTCATTAAAGTAACTAAGCATTTGAATCTATTGCCTAAGTGAAACCACCCTTTAAAAATCCCTGTGTACTAAAAGGAATATCAGTGCTTGGTGAAGATGGATAAAATGCACAGAATGTGTTACATGCATTTAAAGAAACAAAAACAAACAAAGCCAAACAGCTAAGAAGTAAAATACTGGCTTATCACTTAATTTGAATAGCTTTCTAATTTTATGACGTGAAAATGCTGTGCCCTGAGACTAGCACTTCTGAAAATGAACAGAGCACACAAATTGATGTGGATATATCCTACAGCATATATTAAACTTTATGAAAGAAAAAGCAGTGAAAACTTCTGGGAAAAAGAAGTCATGTTCTGCCTTAGTTTTGGTTTGGAATTAATGAGCACCTGTAACTATTCATGCCTTTGTTTTGGAGCTGGAGACTGCCCATGCTGACATTACAGTTTTTTTCTGCTGCACACCTGAGGGCTGGGAGGCTGAAAGAGCCCCATGGCTCACACACCTCCCTTTGTTCCAGAGTGCTCTGCAGTTGGACTTAGAGCTGGTATCAGCCATGGAGCACTTAGACACTGCACAAACAGAAAGCACATTTTTGGATGCTTTTCTGTGAATACCTCACTGAGCTGTGAGAGTTTGTTTACAGAGTTGCTCAGCAGCTTCACTTTCCATTGACTTCAGTTGCTGGCTCCTCAGGTCCTTAATTTACAAAGGGAGGAGTGATGGAAAAGAGAGTATGGACACTGTACAAGACCTATGCTGCTAGATTTTTCTTATATTTAGATCTATTCAGAACAGGTGTTTCAGTTTATTTCTAAATATCTCACTTAAAAAGTCTCTTGAGATTTTCAAAGCAGCAGAGTCAGTTCTGTGTCCAGCACCCACTGAAATTTATTGGGATTTGACTGTCTAATTTCCCTAAACTACAGAAAATGCCAGCTTTCTGTGCAGCTATGGAAAAAACTGAAGCATTTACTGCTAGCTATGCCATCATCTTAAGATACAATTAAAATATAAAAGGCATGCCAAGTGCTACAAAACTGCTCAGAAAAGAAGGGAGGTCTGAATGGAGTGAGATTACATGGTTAGGAGCAAGGCAAGAAAAATTATGTGCTACAGAAGACATGAGTGAGTATTTTAGCATCATCCGAACCTTTTGGCGCCAAAATGACATATGGAAAAATGTGAACAGTTTGATTTTGAGGGACTAGCCTGTAATAGGACCTATTTTGTAATAAACATCTAATTGACCTTTTGCAGCATTACAGTTAATTATCAGCCACATTGATATTTTATGTACAAAATCTTATACATTTGAATATTTCCACTATTGTCAACATTAGCACTATTCTTATATATGTCTAAAATCTTACCACTTGCTTCTGCATTTCACTCACAGCAACTTTTCTCTTTTCTACCATAGTGTCATCAAAGTGATAAAAGATTTTATCCCTTCATGAAACAGAATAAAATTATAGTGAATAGTAACTCTGATGTTACAGATGCTTAGGAGTACTTTGGACATCATTAGGGTTAGAAATTTCATTTTTCAGATAGTTTTTAGGTTGATTTTAGACTGTGGAGGAATGCCTTGGGCATGTTCTTGTGGGAACCCATTGTATGTTTATTGGTGCAAATTTGACTCAAGAAACAAGATAACTCTGTTTATTGTGAGAAGGGATTATGGTGAGAACTCTTCTTCTGCTGCTAAATTATGTTGTTTATCTCAAGAATAGGAAGAGGAAAAACTTCTTCCTCAAAATTGCTTCCTAAGCCAATCATTCTTCTTATAGTGAAGCAAGAGGGTTGTACTCCATCACCCATCTGGCACAGAAATTCTAATGCATCCACATGGAGAAACACAATACCCACACAGAGGAGAACTTTTGTCTCAGGTTAACACTACAGAGTGTAAACCTGCCCCTAATCCTCTGACTTAATAGTCTTATAACACAATTTAACTACATAAAAACTATAATACTAATAGCTGTAAATAATTATCTAATACCACAGAAATTTTCAAGATAATTCACATAAATGTGAAGAATGGTTACATTTGACTAGTATTGCTGCTTTGGGAAGGAAATATCACATATCCAAACCAGCAATATTTCTAGTGAAAACTTTCTTCTGTATTCACTGAAGAAATTATAAAAGTTGGCTACGTGCATAAAATGGCAATTTTTGCAAGTCCTGTCTGACACAAATACACTTGGCCCTCTCAGCACACGTTCTAAATCTGCATTTTCACTCAGACAACATCAGGCCATTGCCTAACCTTGGCGCCCATCCTCCCCTTTACTCCAGATGAGATAGGCTCGAGATAGCAGAGCAGTGTGACTCACAGAAACTCCTTCCCGCATGAAATCCCCAGGGCTGCTGCCTAGTATGCAGCATTGATTCAAAAGCCCTTCTAGGCCATGTGCCAGCACTACAGCTAGCCCTGAGCTTAAGATCTCTGGTCAGGCAGAAATGGTCAGAGAGGAAAGCCAAGGAGCTGTGACTAAGCCTGTGTTAGGAACATCTTTTTCTATCTCTCACGTTTAACCCCACAGTACCAGCCCTTGCTGACACTGTCAGCACACACCCATTAGCTCCTGAAAACTCATTAGCTACAACACGGTGTTGCTAATTCAAAAGTTAATTCTTAGTTCCCTCAGCAAGGGAAATTGTGACCCCCTAATCGTTGTCCTGTATTTATCCACAAACCAGTTTCTCCATCACAAGACCCGGGTTTGGCACTGGTTCACATCCACCTCCAGTGGCTTCCCAAGGGTTTCACCATACTGGTTAGGTCCTTGCTGGCCTGAGTCTTTAACCATAGCATTGCAGATACACTAGAGAGACTGAATTCAGGCAAGGGGCCTGATTTATCCACGTGGACAGCTTTTCCCTTTCATGGACGTATAGTTCTGCAGCATGTGACTTGTCTGAACACTACTTTCAATCCAGTAATATACTGATTTTCCTCTAATCTGAAATTCTTGGCAACTAAAATAACCTAATTAGGGTGTTTCTATTGGCATTTGTTCTTTTTCTGTGAGAGGGAAACATATTTCAGTTTTTGCAGTTCAAGCTCCTTAAACACTGCCAGTTAAAATACAAATTTGAACCTAACTGATCATCCTCTCTGGCCAATGGAATTAGTTATAAATCCAACATTGTGACACAAAACTAGGCAAGCAGCTTCACATGGAGCTGCTCCTTGGCCCTTGTATGCACTAAAGTTAACCCTAATGATAATCTTAGCCTAACCTTAATCACAGGCCAGCAACTGCTACCACTAGAGAGAGAATAAACTCATTGGGTCCTAAATAAAATCTATAATCTCATTCTGAATAAAAAAATATCTAGTTTTGAGGCTCCTCTCAGTTAAAACACTGGCGCTTATTTTTAGCCTTAAGCTAAAAATCAGTAAAATCTCACCCATATTCATTGAACGACGTATGTTAAACATCTTTACTCTTGGCACCTCATTAAAGCAGCTGAATAAATTGACTCCAATCGAAAGAACTATGTTTTGAAGAATCTGCCTTTCAGAACCAAAATCACAAACCAAGCAGAGGGAATTGAAGACAATTTCCATTTATCTCACTTGTTTCCACCTCTGACAGAAACTCGCGGGTTGTGCAGAGACCTGTGCATTGCTGAGCTGACAATGCTCATTGCTCTGGGGCTGGGTCAGCACTAAAAACCTCCAGATCTGCCTTGGAGCCTTACAAAGAATGACCAATACCAGCTGAGCAGGGTCGAAAAAGTGACTACTTGGCAACCTGACTTGCCATGGTGACTCCCTGATTTCAAGTGATTTCTTACTGGGATTTTTCCTCCTACTCTTGGCAGTTTGAGTAGCGCTGATCAGACCAGCTGAGAGACACATGGCTGTAATTTTTTTTTAAAATATAAATGTAGCTTCTTACTTCTTTATACAAGTTGAAAAAGGTCAGGTGAATCATTAAACAGAAAAACCACAAAATATAATTATTACTGTTACAAGCACATATCTTAGCACATCCAGTGCCCTCTCTGGTCTTTAACAGGAAGGTTTTAAGTATAAAATCTTCTTGTCAGTGACATTCACTAAAGTAGAATTAACTACTTATAAGAGTAGGTGCTCTCTATTAAGTGAGACCATTAGGGGCAGGAAAGTACACAAACCCTTTGAAGTGTAAGATCACTTGAGTTCAAGAATGAAAAAATAATTTTAAGTTACAACAGTCAAGTCAAGACAATTTGAAATGTGGTGACAGGGAAGGAAAGCTGTACAGACTGGGCTGCTGTATCTGGAGTAATGAGAGGCCTGGCAGAAAATACAACAGCGTTCAAGTGTCCCTAACCACTGCACAGCCCACAATCCTGAGCCCCTTCTGACACTGCAAGGTCCAGGCACATTTTGCTCTTTATGACTCCAGAACATTTCTGGTGATTGCCTACCTCGTGGGCAGTTGCACTGCAGTGGGAAACCCCAGAGCTGACGCACTGCAGGCTGCAAGGATGACAGAACAGAGATGTCTAGACAGGGAAAAAACTATTTGGGCAATAGAGGTCTTCTGACCTTTTCAGAGGTGGGATTACTGCTTTCTCCATCTGATGCCCAGCTGTTTTCTGAGGTGTATCACAGTTTTACTTTGTTAAGTTTGTCATTAGTGCCATATTTCCTTTGCTGTAGCTCCTTTCCCTTCATTTGTAATTATTTCAGCCATTGCCTCACATGATATTAATCATTCCACAGAGAAAATGTTACACACGCCAGGTTCAGACTGTTCTAGTGAACCACAGGGAAATGGTTTATTGTGATAGCAATGCTAAGTTTACTTTGACCTGATGTCATTACTGAAAAATGCACAAGGACAAATTTCAGTACTATTTAAGACTATCCAACAGAAAGGTGGTAGGCAGCAAAACCTGAAAGTTAAGTAATACTTGGTAGAACTTTAGGTCATTACAGACAGCAAATTTATTTAATGGGGAATGTCTTTTTTGATATGTTTTTCATCTTGGAAGTGGGAACACTTCCCATTGAGATCAAAGGGAAAATGTTACTGGCATTCATTGTACATACCTAACATCATCAGACCTTCGGGGTTTAATTAAAAGAAGAATTTTGTCCACAAGAAAAGCCACTAGTCATCCAAACTGTGGTGTGTGTCACAACTGGACTCTCTCAACAGATTCCCAGATATTGCTGAGATTAGCAGCTGAAGCCAAAAGCAGTGCTTAGATAAATACCAGATGCCAGGTGCTTGGTGTCTTTGGGTTTAATATTCCCTCATACAGGGCTACTTTTCAGTTTGTGGTTTCTGCTGAAGAAGGTCTCATTTTGGCTTGCATTAGGCCATACACATGTGCACTGCTCTTAATAAATCCCATCTGGAAAACTGCTGTCTTAAAGCTCTGTCAAGAAGCCTCTCCCTTCAACTGAAAGCAAAACTTGTCAGGTAGGACAGGACCTATAAGGTGCCAATTAAACCAAACTCCAAGCACTGGTTTTCCTTGTGCAATAGTCTGTTCACAGTTATTGTTGTGACAAGGAAGGTTCATCTCTCAATTGCAACGCTGTGACTTAGGTGCATTCCAGTTCTGAGAGGCAACAGATATGCAAGGTTGCATTGCACGCTCCAGAATGCATTCAAAACTTTGCAGCTTTCCAAAACTCTGAGTCACTTCTGACTTATTCCAACGTGTTATTAATCACCATTCCGTTAGCGAAGATCATGAAAGAGATTTTGCATATAATGAATTTTTCAAGAGAGATTGTACAAAAGCATCTATAAATTAAAAAGACAGCAGAACACAAGTGTTTGAGGGAAGAGATAACGTGGAAGACAGAAGAACAAATAATTTACAAAATACTAGAACAAATGGTTTCTAACTTTAATTTCTTTTACCTTTGAGAAAGGAAACTTGGACAAGGAGTTCTGTGAGGAAAAGCAGATATGGCAGGCACAGATTAGGAGGAAGATGGAGAAGCAGTTAAAGAAGAGCAATCAGAAAGAGAGGAAATCATTCTTCTGGAAAAAAAAATAGAGTGACAATTCGCAGGAGTAATAAAAGATATGAAAGACAGAAAACAGTGAAAGGCAGAAATAAGCAATCCTGACATATCCTGAAAATAGGAAATAACAAATTGGCAGAGAGCAATCAAAAGTAAAAAAAAATAAGGACTGAATACACCTCTGCTTAGAAGATCCAAAAGGACCTTTACACTGTAAATGCTGCTATTGGCCCCAGAGTTTCTGACTTCTGCTAGCACCAAAAGGAGTGGGAGGTAAAAGCATTTGACTGCCCCTTGGTCTGCAAGCCAGGCAGCAGCACTGCAGAACTTCTGCTTTTTTTTTTTTATTTTAAAATGGTTTCTGCTAGTGATTACAAATATTTCTCTTTGTGTCCGTTCTAGGAGGAAGCTTGGTGTAAATAACTCTTTTTTTTTCTCTTACACTGCTTATGTTTTGGATTTTCTTCCACTATCAAAAACATTCTCACTAATTCTGTCCACCTCTGAGGCACAAATCATTCCATGTCAATAGACTAGACTTTAGTTGGGAATTTTCTACATAGCAAACATTTAAAAATATAAATGTTTAAATCACAAGCTTGTACATCTGTTTTGTCATATCAAGACTAGATTCTTCACTGACTTCTGTGGGTGGTTTTTGTCATTTGGTTTATGACAGAAGTCTCCAAGTGGCCAATCTGTTCCTTTAACAATTTCTTTTTTTACCAGAGGTAGAACATGTCCTTAATCAGTTAACTGTCAGTCAACATTTTCCTTCTTCCTGAGAATTTCTAATAACTTTGTGAACCTCCAAAGTTCTACTAAAACTTTGTGATTTTTATTCTTTTCAGTACTCTATGACCTACCCTTTTGAGGGCCAATGTGTAGCCAGAGTATTGAGTTTCTTTTTCAAACACATCTTGCCCTGAAACTTCACTATAATTGTAGTTTTTTCCTATTTCTCATTTGCAACAACAATGGAGCTCAGCAGGTCTGTGGGAAACTGAAATAAACTGGGACAGAGGCCGAGATGGAACTATTTCAGCTGAAAATCTGTTCTCAAAAATGAGGGATTGGTTGCAACCGAGTTGGAGAGAGAACCCCGTGTTAGTTTGGTATGATAGCTGATATTATAAAAATCACAAAGAAGCAGATGTTCCTTATCCAAGAGACTAGGTGTTGGGTTTTCTTGTTTCCAAAATAACCTTCCAACACAGCACAAGGCATGGGGAAAGATCAGTTTCTTCTGGTTCTTGTAGAAGATCTTCTGGCAACACCTGATCCAGTGAATGAGCTTGGCCTGAGGCTGTGTTTGGGTCTAAGTGGACTGGGATGCTCTGTGCCAGTGCTGAACAACTGCTTTCAGTCTCCACAAGAAGAGGTTCCAGGAGGCCTGCCTGGAGGGAATGGCCACCACCAAAACCCCAAAAAGTGCCCAGGAATTGTTTGGGTACAGCACTGATTGTAAAAGGATGAGTTCAAGCCAGGCAAAGCTCTCCTCACCAGCACAGATGTTCTCAGCCCAGGACTCAGAAATGTTTCCAGGCAGGCTTGGATTTGGTCATACAGACACAGCCTGAAGGTGTAATGGTGTTTCAAGGGAGCCCATGTGTTGGAGATGTGTTTTATGACCTTTATGTAATGTAGATCCTCTCTTATTGGTGTCTTGGAACCTCCATGGGAACAAATAGATATAATGGTGTTATTGTGTCTTTGTGTAGCACAAAGGGAGGGAACAAACAGACGTGGAGTGTTTGGGATTTTTAATAAATCCCTAGTTTGCATAGAGCATGTTCTGACTAAGCCACACAGTGGGCAAATTAGAAATCTGCAAATTAAAAAATATATGATTGATAGTGGCCATTAAACATTAATCAATCAAGTACTAAGATTGTTCCTGCTCACCTTCAAAGCAGTTGTGAAACTTATCATCTTAATACATGCAAAAGTTTCCTTGTGTGGATCCAGCAAAGCCACCCACGCCACACACATGCTCACAGACTCTATAAATTTTGGGATAGTACATGTTCAGATCCATTCCAATTTCCAGAAAAAAAAACACTAAAAAAAGAGCTGCAAATATAAACCAGAACAGAAACCTAAATAAAATACTTCAGAAGGTTCCCTCATCCCATTGTATTCCAGTAAATTATGTGTACTTTCCTGTGTGTTTTGGCACCAGAAAAAAAAAAAATCTGTCTCTTAATTGTGCAAACACAAGGAATATGTGAGTCCTTGAAAAAAAACTCTTGAGCTCTGCTATGAAACTTTTTAAGCAATTCATGTCACCCTGTCACTTCAAAGCAAGAATATAATATTTCATCACAGGAAAAGTGGTTTGTTGAATTGGGCTTTACAAGTTATAACACAAGCAAAGTGCTGTACAGCATCTTTCAGGGTTCACCTTGATTTTTTTTAGAAGTAGAAGCACTTCAGAGAAATGCTTTGGCAAAGCCTTCTTGGTGCAATCTGGAAATTTTCTAGCATGAATAAAGACATACATATATACAGTTTGTGCCTGAGTGTGGGATCCATGGGAAATGGCTGAAGAAGAAAGAGGACTTACTTAGTGGATTGTCATACTTAAGCTCATTAACAAGAAAAATTAAATTATTTTCTACCTTCATCCTGGTTAATCTGAATGTTCTGCTAAATGCAATTGTCAGAACAACAGGTTAATTTTTGAAAAACAGGCTGCAATCGATCTGGCTGCCATTCAAATGTATATAATTGTTTCAGAATGAGCAAAGAGCACAACAAGGCCATGTGAGGCCAGCAAGAGGAGAGGAGGGAAAGTTTGGATTAGAGGCTTCCTGTATGGAAAACATCTGCACTGAAGCTGGAGAAGCTGCACTTTCCCTGGAGCCTGGGTTAGAATTACAGGGCTGATGCAGCACCCACTGCTCACCCCACCTGTGCAGGCACATTGCTTTGGGTGAGCCAGGTGAGAGAGCAAGTTCAGAAGCTTGCCCCCTTTTCCAGAGGCAGTTATTCTATTTAGTGGTGGTTACTCAAGGCAAAACTTTGAAACAACTGTGTTTTTTCATCTTATCGACTTCCCTCGAAAATAAAATCTTGTAAATGATCCAATTTATATTTCATTCAGGACAGATATTTGAGACCTGAAGGTCTGTGTTTACACAAAATGTAATTGTAGCTGAAAAAGGAATATTTTTTGCTACACATTGTGCCCTGCCAGTTCTAGTGATCTGGGGAGAATAGTGTCATTAAATTAATGTTTTTAAGGACTTCTGGCATGCTTGTCTCTCACCCAAAGCGGGTCATCAAAAATCAACTCATCTGTCTTGAAAAGATCCAACAGCAATAGAGGCCATAAGAACAAAAGAAAGAGACACACAAATCCAGCAATTTTCCAAATTCCTCTTAAGAAGGTGTTATTTTGAATTATCATAGTCCTTATATTTCTATTATTTCATTTATATGAAATATATAATATATATTATATATATATATAATAATATATATAATATATTTCATATATTTCCATATTTCATTTATCACATATTTCTTTGCTGGCATAAACACTGTTTGTGAATTTGCTTGAGAAGAACAGCTTAAAAACTCCCAAGCCCCATTATACCTCATCCTGCTGATGTCCTGCAGGACTCCATCCTCCTGAAGATGATTTTAGTTGCTATCTCTCTATTAAAAACACTTGTCACTCATGTGCTCTCCCCTTCCACTCCAGCACCTCCTCCCTGCTCCACACAGGCTATCAAAGAAATAGGAACAGAAGGCAACTTATTCAAAGTTATGCAGCACCTAATTTCTGGAAGGCTATCCCTCAATTCTATAATTAGCAACGGGATAGGCAAGATGGACAAATGCAAAATACGATCTAATAAGTGGTTTTTAAAACATTAAAAAAATTAGAATAAAAATTAGTAATAAAATTAACTATAAGATCTGGATTTTCTTTTTTTTTTTTTTTTTTTTTTTTTTTGTATATGTTCAGGTCCTTGGAGATTTTCCAACAGGACTTGGTATCTCCTAGAGCTGATAAAGACGTAGCAGCAATCATGGACTTGTTACTAAGCTCACTCAGAACAGGCTGCAAGCCAGAATTATCACAGTGTTCCCTTTTGACCTCACTCTATGCATAGGCAGTGAATCCCAAATAAATAGCAAGGTGCTTTCTGTCCAACAAATGGACCATCTGATTACGAAGAAGCACCACACATACAAAAAGATAAGGTCACACCCTGAAGAAGTGCATTAAGAAGGAGCAGGAGAAGCTCTGGCCATTCCTGCACTTCTCTCTTCCTGAGGCAGGCAGAGATGTGGCCAAGTGCAGGTGCTTATTGCCAGGGGGGAAAAACCACATGGTGAGAGGAAACTAAAGGAATCTAAACCATTTCCCCCAAAGCCACGAGGTCCCAGTGGAAGGAGCAGCTGGTTTCTCATGCACAAGAAGGATACCTGAGAGCCTCTCCACCCTTTTTCCCATTGTGGTCAAGTGAGGCAGAAGCCTGTTCTGAGCCAGCTCCTGTGGCCTCGAGTGACCCTAGGAGGGGAAGCTGACGAGAAGGAGCCCAGCTAGACCGAGCTTGCCAGTGGGTGCAGTCACGGAGAAATTCCGTGTCTGATTGAGTCCTTGGGTGTCTGCCAGGGATCCAGCGTGCCTGGACACTGCCTCAGACACGGATAGTGCTGAGAGGCTTCGGGTGTTGGGAAACAAGATTGATGCAGCAAGAGATGCTATAGCTTATTTCTGCATCCAATTTGGTTTGAGTCCTCTACATCCAGCTTGATTTGCATAGAACAAATATTCCTCTGAGAACGGCGCTGAATTCTTTCTAGCTGAGACAAACTATTTATATAAATGGTATTGTTCTGGCAAAGTCCAGCTAATAAAACATATTTCATTCCCTTTATTATATATGACATTTACATACTGCACAACTTCTGATTAGTAACATGAATAAAAAAATCTAAGATTAATTTCTACTATAAATCTTTATTTCCATTTACCATTTTGGGATTATCATTCTACAAAACTGATGCACATGCTTTTAGGCTGGAAGAATTTTTGTTTATATGGCATGAATTGTTTTTCTGAATCATAAAATCCTATGAGGAAATCTCAATTTCTGCTATAATTGTTTCCACTTTAAAAACGAGGTCACTGCCCACCACTCCGACTTTGGTATTGACTTGTAGGATGAAATAATACCTTGTGTGTTTGGTACATACACAATTCAGTTTAAAATACAGGACAGCATCATATTCCTCAAACACTGGATTACTGGAGACCAAACTGAAATCCCTGGACTGGAATTATCTTTGCATTTGAATTCAAATTTATCTCTTTAGGAAAACACAGTAACAAAGAATGGAAAACAGCATTACATCTAATTTTTGCCTTATTAAAAAATCAATACACATTAATCTGTATCTGGGATCTTAAGACCTTTCTTTATGTCTCCTATCACATTACTTCTAAAAATCTGGGGACTTTTGATTGCTCTCCTGTGCTCTTGTCTTGGAAAAAAATCTCAGGAGCAGAAGTAACAGCATTAGAGAGCTGCCTGCTGATTCAATAAAACTTTTATTTGCTCTACTGCTCCTCCACATGCAGCAAGTGTAACCATATCATTAATCTCCCCTTCTGGCAGTGTCACAAATTGCAAACAAAAAGGAGCAGAAAGTTCTTTGCTACCAATACTCTGCAACATGTCATGTCACTACACAGATTTGATTTGCTCTGACTCTTCTTGACCACATCTTTCCATCCTTGCTGGGGTGAAAAATAAGATCCTGGAGAAAACATATTGCTAAAACTGGAATAGAATATCTCATACGATATGTATCTTTCTGAATTTAATCATGGGGGGTTGAGAGCTTTAACTTCAGGATGCTTAGGAAAGGCATTGTTTCCTTCACCAGACTGAGGGAGGTTTCAGAAATTAGAGTGGATGAGTTTTCATAAAAGCATAGTCTTTCTAAGTTTCTACCTTAACTACAGAGAGATACATATATTCTTTGTTCCTCTCTCTGATGAAAGAGGGTGGACAGCTTCTTTATTTACTGGAATCTCTTGTTTTCCATGGCAGATGTTTCCCTGTCTATTTTTCATGGAAACACTTATTTTCTGCAGCTTGTTTCTGTTTTGAATGGAAGACTGAAGTGGAATTGTCTGTGACCAGCAGACAGCAGCAGGAAGACCTTTTCTGCTTTCTCATGATCCATCTTGTAAATCAGACCTATTCATTACATTTGCAGCCTAAGAGTGGGGAGACTGGAACTGAAGAAAATGTGGATTATCAGTTGAAACAAAATATTGTGCAATTTGGTCTCAATTCTTAAAGAAACAACATCCTTAAAACCAGATAACTGGAACGATAAAATTCCTGCAGAGATTATTTCTTAAGTTTGTTCTACAAAACCAAATACAAATACAAAATGTATTATTATCTTGGTGAACCTTTGCTACCTGAAGAAAAGGGCAATTTTTAAAACAAGGCAGGCAGAGTTATAAATAACTGGGTAAAAAAAAGTAAGGTTTTGTAATAGAAGTGCTCTAACTATACTGGCAGAGTTTATAAATCATTAGCAAGAGCCTTTAGGGCTGGCAATTAGTCTATATATGACTAAATCACTTGCAGTTGTCCTTAAATAACAGCAGAGAATGAGTACTGGGACACAAAACACATGGGCAATGCTTCCCACCTAGTACCTCTCAGGAAAATTATCTCAGCCTTCTGACAGTAAAGGTTTCAACGAAGCGAAGCAATTGGCTGTTCCTGTGCTGAGAGCAGACAGCGAGCAAGGAAAAGCAAATGCAACAAATCAGCAAGATGTTGAAATAACCTTTCCAAGGGGGAAAGAATGTGACACAGAACAAGTTAAAATGACTAAAAGTATCTGTTGTGTGCTCATTCTTGGTAGCGGGTGGTTCAAGCTAAAAGGCTAAAAGCATCCTCGACTCAAAAGTAGCTCTGGTTGTCAGCAAGCCATGAAAGGGCAAAAAGCTGCACAGCCCTGAAAAAGTCGAGCCACGTGTCCCACCTGAAGCCTAGCACAAGGCTCGGAGCCTCACAGCCTTAAAGCAGCACATCCAACGCTATGGCAGGATAACTAGGGTCACTGCCCCAGCTCAGGTCAGGAGCAGCACAGTGGATTCCTGCAGGGCTGTGCCCAAGCCCTGCCTTCTGGCTGCCTGAGGACAGAACTATTCTTTGTCCTCCTGCACTTCATTTGCTTGTCTGGAGCCCCCACAGGGGTCACAGTGTTCTGACTGAAGATGCATCCTCACTCTCTGAAGACCTCTGGAAAATGCTGTCTGTGTAAGCACTGAGGACCAAGGGCCAGCACGGGTGACTGTCACAGGACAGTTGTTATGATCAAAGCACTTAGGAATGTTCTTCAGCATTCATTTGGGTTGGAGTGGAAGCTTCTACATCCTATTATCCCAGGAAAGTTTGGGAGGCTGGACATCATTTTTACTGTGAGACTGAGCTCCTCTGCATCCTATTGCCTCACTTTCCTGTTTTACATATCGCACACACCTTATGTAGCAAAACATATTGGTTTGGTTTGGCTTTTTTAAATGGAAAAGAGATAGGAATAAGTATATCCATTAGAGTTTCATCTGTCATTGTCTGGGTAGCACAGCCTAAAAGTGAAAACAGAATGTTTACGCTGTGTGTTTCACTATTTTTAGAAAATGGGCCATTGGAATTCACATCCTCTGTAGACTTTTGCAAGGAAAGATACCATGAAGTCGAAAACAAAGTACTATTCACAGTAAAAAGGGCTATTTTGCTTGTGTTCAGCACTTTTTTGTGTTTATAAGGATGGCTGGATCACATTAGTTACTTAATAATATAAAGCTGAGTTGGAATTTAGCATGTCTGCAGGGATTTCTGGTTTCCTTGAAGTGCCAAGCATATTCACTCTTCCAAATTGAAAAAAAGAAGAGTGACATTCATGATCCTTTTGGGATCTGCCTCATTCAACACAATTTTTCTCATGGCAATCCACCTCTTCAGCTTGAGCTACTCTGTTCCACACAGTGAGCATCACTTGTCACTTCAAAGGGCCTGAGCCCCGTTTTAAGGCTGGGGAGAAGACAGGTGCATTGCTTGGGTTTAGGAAGTGTGCCAGAGCACAGGAGGTGACCATGTGGGCTGACACAGCAGCTGCTCGATCTGCTGAACATCTGAATGGGATCTCCATCCATCCATCCATCCATCCATCCATCCATCCATCCATCCATCCATCCATCCATCCATCCATCCATCATCCATCCATCCATCCATCATCCATCCCGATATTTCTGCTGTGTGGGTGGGTGGGTGGATGGATGGATTCAAGGCTTTACCTGTGACCCAGCCACCCCATGGCTGTCACCTCTGCAGCAATACCAGAAGATCTTGTCTGTACTCTGTGACCATGCTCCACTAACTCGCTAATGCCAAAAAAGGAAAAGTTGTCATTACTATGCAAAAAAAAATAAGCCTACTTTCATTAAATTACAAGTAAATGTGCAATCAGACTAAGGGAAACCCAAAGCACAGCATAGATCCAAATGATGGATCTTATCCACTCAATGCCTATCAGCTCTGTGACTGTTTCATTGATAGTTTTCAACAAATGCCTTTTTTCTTACTTAGTGAGCTGCTCTGATTAATTAGGAAAAGGCTAATGAAATTGGTATCATGATTGAACATCTTTCAAAATAGCATGTGCTTGGTCAGTCACACAATGTTTCAATAAATGCAAAAAAATAATAAACAGCTTTTCCTCCATAAGCTACATTACATTATTTTAATGCTCTCTTTAAAGACCTGTGACCTTTATATAAATTAATCTAGAAATAGTGGTACACATATAGGGTGACGTTGTTTTTCATTCACAGCCCACAGGAGACAGCACTAGACAAAACAGGATAATAGAGTACATTTTTATAAGTATGTACCAATTGTGCATTCTCCACATTTCTCTTGCATTTTTATTTTGTTAGCCTGATGTTTTGTCCCATGGGGAATCTGTTTTATTATATTAATTAGGGAATGGTTGTCTTAGTCAAACAGAGAGGTGTGGAATGACTGTCTCCTATTTCTTTTTCAGTGGGGAGGAGAGGAAGCAAGTACACACAACTAGGAAGTTTGCTTTCATTTCTTCTGACCTTCCTTCTGCTAGTTAACAGGTTTTGTTTTTATGTATTCATAAGGCAAGAGATAAGAGAGTTAAAGTCCTGAACTTTGCAACCCTTGACTACAGAGTATTGGTAGAAAATATATTAAAGAAAAGGAAGCTTGGAATTGCAATATAACTAAAATCCTTTATAAGACATTTTTAGAATAGGGAAATAAATGAAGGACCAAGGAAAAAAAAGGCACACTTGATAATAAAACATGAATATTAAATTTATGATCTTTCAATGCAGCACTCAAAAACTCTCTACCAGGAATGACAAAACTGTGCCACATCATTCAAGGCATGACCAGAGTTGGTAATTGGTTCACCTAAGAAAAAGTGCTCTGACTTTACTTTTAAAGAGTGCTGGGGACTGCACTTCAGACATGGATTGTTTTACTGGATTAAATTAATTTATAAATTACGCCTTCGAAGATAATTTTTTTCTTAATACTAAAGGGAAATGATTTATGAAATATTTATGTGTTTTTATGGCATTAACTGAGGTTCAAGCAAGGATTTTTGCAGACAATTTTACCTTATTGTGCTTTAATGAAGGCAGCCTGTTTAATATGCAGAGAGAGACAATCCCAGTAAAGCTGAGACAAGAGGGGAGCAACACATGTCCAGACCAGAAGGATATTTTATATGCTATATGTATTATTGCAGTTCAAATGATAACTTCTTAATTTGGCAATTGCTTTTCAGCTTTTAAAGCATGTACTTATTTTTAAATTCATGTTTAAACCTTTTTTAACCTTTAAACCTGTTTTGCCCTTATAGATACATTTTTCCTCTTTAATCCTTCACCTTTATATTCTATTATATCAAAATGTACAGCTAAGGACACCTTCCAAGCTTTTTCCTCACCACTGATTTAAATAGACTTAGAAATACTTGAGATTCACCCTGCTTACAAGCAGATACTCTAAGATCCCTCTTATCAGCACCTCAGAATGTATCAGCAAACACTGCACCTGACTTTTCAAACAGGTTATCTGCACTGGGCCCATAAGAATGTGGGTCCACACCTCTACCAGTCAAAGCTGACACCTCTGAGGTTCTTGGGGCTGAAGTAGTTGAGTCTCTTAGGATTCTTTGCTAGCTAAAAGCAATCCAGACTGAAAAGTATTTATATATATATATATATATCTTGTGAAAGCATTTAAACCATGTGCATGCTCCTCCACCAATAAGACCACCCCAACCAACCAAGCAACCCCAAAAAACTCTCAAATCTTATCTTTTTACTATAGATATCCTCTTGGATAGTCGTGATAGACTGTAGAACATACTACCACTGTCTTGATTTATCAAGATTTATTATTCATTTCACAAAGTTGTGAGATAGATAAAATTGTCATTAAAAGGTAAAAATGGAGACTAGCTTTAACTCAAATGACAGAACAGAAAGAGAAGACAAGATTTAATTTGAATGCCTGGAATTCTCTTTAGGTACCATAATTACTTCAAACCGTTGAACAGTATGATTTAAAGAAATTAATAGGAAAAATTTTTAGATGGATATTATTGATTTCTGAGATTAATCTCTGATCTCTAAGATCTCTGTTCATTTTGGGAGGAAATTATAGACTGGAGAACCCAAATATCTACTTTGTGAAACAATTTTCTGCTGTGGTAGCAGAACAAAGGGCAGAGAGAGTCTTCCCTGATGTGTGGAAAGGTCACAGTGGACAAAGAGTTCTCACCACCTACAGCTCCTACACTGAAGGGGTTTATTCATTAGAGTCCTCAATTTGCAGGTTTAACACTTAAAACTGCCAACAGATAGTATCCCTGACACTATTAGCTAATGAATTTGACTCTTATTCAAAAAAATGCAAGGAAATATAGGGAAAAAATCGTGTTTTAGTCGGATTAGGATTCCCTAGCAACTGGAAGATGTCTAGAGAAACTAAAATTGCAATAAAATACCATTTAGAAGAGGCTGTGAGAGAGATTTAACCAACTGCACATAAAAATGTAACATTTTGGCCCTTCAAATGCTCTGGAAACAGACAGATATGTTCTCTTCTGATTACAGCATTAAAGTTTACAGCATGATACTGATAAAACTATCAGAGATTTACACCAGAAGTGGAATGAAGCAATTCTGCCCATTTAATTAGGCAAGAGAATTGCGGTGAGTACTTGGGAAATGTCTCCTGGTGGCTGTGATGGATGATATTCCTGGGACAAGGAGTTTACAGGCAGAATCCAACCTGAGTTTTACCCCTAGCACTGCTGAGAGGGGACTGTGTGAGCAGCGTGGGCCAGCAGGCAGCACATTTCTGTCCCAAAATCTGAGAGCAGTCGGTACTGATACAACAGCCATGATCTGTTGCATTTTACTGGTGCTCTGCAGGTGGGCAGAGACCATTCCCACCCTGAGCACTTCTCTGCCATCTGTCCACAGCTCCTACCTGTGTATCCAGTGGATGACTTCCCCATTGCTCCTGGGAGTCTGGCACAGAGCTCTTTGCCCCGTGCATGCACACCTGTGTGAGGCTTCACTGGCTGATTCTAGTCAGGAAATTCAGGGTGATTAAATTGCCTCCCATGTGGTCATCTTGTTTCAGGGAAAGCAAGGAACTGCCGGCTTCAGGACCTATTCAGTTTTACAAAGCAAAAGCATGTTCTGATCCACACTCATCCCTTTGGCTGTCAGGCACCTGATAGAAACACAACTGCTGTGAAAAATTCCAAGATCATGCCAAATGTAGCTGTTCTGTGTGTCCTTTCAGCAAGATACTAACCAAATGAATAATGGATCCCCTTTTCAGCTAGCAGCCTTGTTTTGCAAGATGCTGGAGATCTTGGATGAAGCACTGCTTTACCAAGGAGGCTCTTAAACCAGATTTGAAACAGTCTAAATTGCTAAGTGTAGTAATTCAAAATTCAGTGGCCCTAATGGAAAAACTGGATACAGAACAAACTCAGGATCAGTGCAGTGATCAGTTCACCCCATGAGAACCCCAGAGGTGGCTGAGAAGATACACGAGGTTAAACTGGGCACTTTAAAACATCATCTCAAGCAGAAAATCATGCACAAGTTTCATAGGTGAGAGCAGGACATCTGCCTGCTAAACCGGGGGATCTGCAAACACAAGCAGCTTCAGTGTGCCTCTGACTGGCAGGCACAGTGCTGCAACCCAGAAAACTCAGGTGCCCCATTGAGTGAGCAGGTGAATAACCCACACCATGTCTGTGGGCACCAGGAACAGATGCCCAGCCCTGGGGCACTGACCTCCATCCTACACTGGCCAAAGCCACCATCTGCACGATCTGCATGTGCTTCCAGCCTCTAAGGGAGTTGCTCTTTTAAGCCTCATTTTTATAGCTCAAAAATATGAAATCTCTGTCACAAACAACCGAGTTAGAAGTAGCAATAAGCCAAACTTCCTATTAACATGCCAGCTATTGTTCTTTTCTTATACTATTGTTCATTAGGGTTGGCAAAGATTATCTGGGGAACTGGATCACACATTATCACACATTATTTATCCCACATTCAGCACTCAGCAACGTGCTCACTGATATGGTCAGTGAATCCCATGTTCACCAATTCCCGTAAAGAAAGCTCCCTGAGGTCAGCTTGTGAATCTTGCTGCAAAAAAATATTTTCCATCAAGGTCCCCTTCTCTCCTCAAAGCTTTTGACCAGCTAGAAGGCCAGTAACTGTGTTTGCACACACCAATGTTTTGCAGCGTGATTTAAACACAAGTAATGCACAGAATTACAGAAATGTTATTTTTCAAAACTGAAGGCAAACAAATCCCAGTGTCCTGCTCTACCACTGGTGGCTGGATTATCCATTTTACATGTTTACAGTTTGTTGTTCACATTTCTTTGTACTCTTAACAAAACAACAAAGCAGAGATGCACATGATGGATTTTATCATGAATTTCTAGTTTTTTTCATCCCTATTGAAATCCCCTATACATAAAAGAAATCAGCTAAAGAGGATCCTAATTAAGGGTTTTTCGTTTGTAGCCAAGACTTCTCTCAGCTCTAGGACAAGACTTAAACAAAAGAAGTATCTAATTGGCTTTTACTGCACTAAACTTCTTAAGTTTTATAAGCAATAATGATCATACCAGATGGAAGGTTTGTTTTTTATAGTTTTTTGGGTTTGTTTTTTTTTTTGTTTGGTTTTTTTTATTTTCTTTTTTTTTTGTTAATTAAAGAATAAAGCTGAAGTATCCAGTCTGTTAGTAAAATACAGTTAATAGAGTGTATTTTTAAATCTATCAAATTCAATGCAGTAACTTAAAATGCTAATGAAGTAAAGCATAAAAATGAGCATAGATGAAAAAAATTGAATTCACTGCTTCAAGATTTTTTTTATCAATAGATCTGTATATATCCTGAGCTTTCAATATGAGTCTTTTCTAGGAGGTGGTGTGGTGTGAATTGTGTCCCTTAAAGCAATTTTAGTGGAAGCTGCAATATATGCAGGATTCTGGTGATGAGGAGGATTTTCTGCTTATCAGATGTTTGATTTGGTCTCAGCAATCCAAGCTGGCACAAAGTACCTCAACTTTCCCATTGCTGGGTCTGGCCTTCTACACAATCAGGACAATTATGGGGTTTGTTGGTTCAAATTCTTGCCCATTTTCCATAGGGTCTGACTCTCTTCTATGAGACCGAGATGTTTAGGGAGGAACTCCAAAAGAAACTTGCATGTTTATGCATATCTACTCATAAAAGGCTTTAGTGGCCAGAAGAGTGTTTTATATTTACTCCATTTGCCAGTTTTCTATGAAAGCCAAAAGGATCTGAAATTAAATGTTCTGCATTCAATACAAGCCATTAATGTATCCAAGCACTGTTGGATGTTGAAGCAGAAAATAACAGCTTTGCTTCATAATGATGTCTTTCAAAAAACAGACACCATATTTTACTTAGCTGTGGTTGACAGAAATAATTGCTATCGTGAATATATGCAACCTCTAACAAATACATTTCTTAATGCTTTTATCAAACTTTGAGCTTTGAGGAAAAGATTTTCCTGATCAACAGTTCTTATAGCTATAGGTTCTCATGTAGCTTAAGTTAATTGAAGGTTTTAAGACAGTTTGATTAAATTACAGATTTAAGACCATGGAGTCACTATATAGCACAAGGATAAGATCCACAGTTCCCTTTTGGTCAGATAAAACCAACTTACAAAAGAGAAATAGACCTTTTACTCACGTGAGTAACATGCATGCAAGTGGATAGGCCTTTTGTTTATTTTAGTCTTCAATGGAAACCACTGAAAACTAAAGAATGTGCTTCCAAACTGACCCCTAAGCCAAACCCATTTGCCTCAGTCCCATTTGCAATTTTTTACTAGCAAAAGGTGCTGAAGTGAGGTGAGCCAGTTATAAAGGGCTGGGCAGGAAAAAAAGCTGTAAATGGCTGCAGGTCACAACATGGGACACTATAGCTGAAAACAATAAATACTAGCCTATTTTACAAATAGGAACATGTCAGTTTAAAAACCTTCTAGTTTTGTTAACAAAGGAACCAAATAAAGCAGAAGGATTATTTCAGCTTATGAATTCACAAAAAAAAAACACAGAAAAGGAAGCCAGTCTTCAAAAAAAACCACACCTCAAGATTGAGATACCACACCAGGCTGTAAAGCACAAAAAGATTTTTTAATTACCCTCTCAGAGTGATACATATGACTTTCAAAGTATGTACACCAGGTCTATCAAGTGTGCATGTGTTTGAGATGGCCATGCCAGCTAAGGGTAAACAAAAGCATTCAGAACACACATCTCATGAGTATTTTCCAGAAAGTACAGCTGAGAGGAAAATAAAATTGATAAATAAAGAAATAGCCCAAATAAAATGAGAAATAAAATGGAGCAGGCTTACTGCACATCCTTCTTGATTTTTTCCTTAAACAATTTTCTACAGGCCAGCAAATTATAAACATGCAAGTTCTCATACTATTATCAGTCTATTTCTTTATAAACAATAGCCTAAATACCAGTGAAATGACTGTGGACATTTATAGATAGCACTCTTTTGGCCACATCAGAAATTGTTCTGCACTCAATTTTGACATCTGCACTTGTGTCCAAAGCAGAGACAAGGCCCTATTTGGGCTTTCCATCTGCAAGCACATAAATATTGCAACAAGAACCTGCAAGAAAAATACTCTGACAATCTGATTATTACAAATTTAGATTAGTTTTTTCCTTCATTTTTGACAAAGTAGAGATGGTGATCACCCACTCAAAGATGCCCAATTCCCACTTGAAATGAAACCACAAACAGAGCCAGGTGGTGTTTAACTTTGTGAGTTGAAGATAAGGGTGTTTTATTTCTGGTGTTGAAGTATAAAAATAAGATAGCTTAACAGAAAATACAGCAAATTTTAAGAGCTTTACTCCTCATTCCTCCTCCCTGGCCTTGGGATCAATGTGAAGCTTATTCCACCTACTGAGACATTTACCCCTTGGCTACCATGTGTAGTAAGGCTCATTCCCCCCTCACCCCCTGGGGAATAGGGCACAGGCAGTGTTTAGTGTTTCCCTGGCTGCAGTTTGGGACTTTTTAATCTTGCTCTTTGGCTCTGCATCTCCGAGAAGAGTCTGGCTCTGTCCTCTCTGTAACATTCAGCCCCAAAGGGAGCTGAAGGAAGCAAAGAGATGTTCTCTGCCTTCTGCTCTCTGTGCTGAGCAAACCCATCCCCTCTGTATGTAAACATGGTCCCATCAAAACCATCTTGCTGGAGCTCTGCTGGATCCTCACCACTTGTCAGCATTCCTCCTGCCCTGGGATGCCCCAAACGGGACACAATACTTTATGATGTGACTCCACGAGTGCCACATGCAAAGGAGTAATGACTTCCCTCAACCAGCTGGATATGTCTAGACTCCAAATATTGTCTGCTTTAGACTCCTCGAGGATGTGGGATTCAGCCTGGGCCACAGTCCAGCCTCTGTGTTCTCAGCTTTTCTTTCAGTGTGTCTTCCAGCATTTTGTAAAAAAAGAAGTTTCTCCTTATCTGCCTCCTGCCTTGGGGTTCCTACATTTTTTCCTCCAGCCTGACCTTTATCCTATCCCTTCTAGAGTCACTCCCCAATGACACCAATTTTCAGCTTTCATCTATCTGACAGGGTCCCAGCCTCATCACATAATTTGTAGCTATGCTGTGTAGCCCAGAAATTGCAAACGACTCCCATGCTTGCTTTATGACCGTGTCACATCTTTGGGGAGAAGCATGGAAGAACTTTGTTCAAAACCCAGACATAATACAGGGGTTCCCAGCACAAAAAGGATGTTCGTCAACAGCTTCCACACAACCCCCTTGCATTAGAAATTGGAAATTCTGTGGTATCTCAACTATTGTCATACGTAAGACTTTTCTAAACTCTTAATTTTTAATAGTCTTGGGTAGTTACCAAGTTGCTATATTCATCTTGGCTCCAAACCACAGAAATTTCCTTAGTCTGACGTGTTTTTGTGTCAATATGGAGGACCATAGGAAAGAGGCAGGGGAAATGGTACTGTGCTCATCTGTGGTGATGTTGCTTCAGAAAACTCTTGCAACAGAAGTGGATAAAAAGTATTCATACATTACTACACACAAAATTCATTTCTGATGCTCAGCAACTGTAGAAAAATGCAATCTTTTGTAATGTATCCTCGCTATTGATACTGAGATCTGAACAAAATCTGTTCCCACTTCAGCAAGTTGTGTCTTTACAATCTATAACACACCTGTCCTAAATGCAGAAACACGTCTGTGCAAGACAATTGTAGCTTTCTTCTTAACATTAACGTGGCAAAAGCAATGCTCATATACTTAGCCCTGAGCCATGGACAGAAAAGCTGGCCCAGGACCTGGCACGCCTTCATTTTGTCCTGCACGGGATGAATATGATAATCATGGATATATAAGTCTTGCAGCAGGTTTTGCAGTACAGGTACAGGCTTTGCAGATTTCTTGGTACAATGCTGACACTGTAAAGTGCTGCTGATGTTACTTTAAGCCAGAGTTTTCGTTTATTTAGACAACAGATATGCTTGTTTACAATGCTGTCGGGGTAAATTCTCCTGCAGACAGACACGCTGTCTTCCACAAGATTTGCCATATTAAAGCTGCCTTTGTCTATCAGCTCTGTCTGATACCTGCGCTCTGGTTTGAAAACCGTGAACATCCTCTTTGTACTACCTGCTTGCCTGCTGTGCAGAAACAGAGATGTTCACTCTTTTTTCAGTGTTTCCTGTTCACAGACATAAGTGGGCCATCATTTGAGCCCGTGGAAATTAGAGACATGCGTTTGGAGCAGAAGCTGCTCATTCCCACACGGGTGTTGGAGCAGCGCCTCTCTGGTTCACCCTTCTCCTGTTGTTTTGTGAAAGCAGCTGGCCAGGGAGACGACCCTGGCCAGGGACAGGACCTGGGCAATTTGCTTCTCAGTAATGAAGCCCCAAGAGCTCACATGACTCACGCCCTCCCCGTTCCTGCAGATGCTTTCCATCAGCAGGGATGTGCCTCCAGGAAGGCTCCCAAACAGATGCTCTGCACAGGCTGTTTCTGCTTCTCCAGCACAGCTTTGCCTGGAGCCGTGCTTTGGGCTGCACACGCCTGAAGGGGGAAGAAGGGCAGGGAGAGGCACTAGAGCTCACCAAAGCCCCAGCAAACTTCTGTAAATCAGCGGGCAGGGGAAATCACAGCACGGCTCGGAGGGATTATCGGGCTGCTGGTTAGAATCAGGCTTCCAGGGATATGAGGATGGTCATGAGAAAACTGCAGAATAGTGAAAGATTTCTTCATTGCATTAGTCAAGAGTCAGAATGCCTGTTCTGCAAATTTTATTGTCCTTAATTCCAAATCTGAGTTTGGCTCAGTTAGAAGCAATCTCCACTTGCTACATATTTTAGGCATGAATACATATATATGTATATATATATCAAAATATTTTTACAGTATTTTTGTTTGAACTTGCTGTAAAATGAAACTATAAAACATCAGAACTGCACCTCAAGCTGAATGTTTTGGAGCAACCTAAACAACACACAAGCACAGATTAATGCAAGCTGCAGTTCCTCCCAAGGTAGTTTATATTTCTAGTTTTTAAAAACTAGCCTGCTCACTTTGTTTAAATTTCCAAAACAGAAGTATTTTTAAACAGTTTTATAACATGAATATATGCTTAAGTAATAGAAAAATATAATTGCTTTGTATTTTTTTACCTTTTTTACCATTACACTTTAGGCTAATCTTGCTAATTAAGTTTCAATAGCGGCAGCATTTTCAAAAAAGATGATACATGATTTAAATACCAATTGAAAGGAACTAAAAGTGTCAATATTACATTAGCCTTTATGCTTCCATCTACCAATATTAATTTCTCTCCTGTTTTAACTAAGTGATAAAAGAGCAAGTATTTACCAACACAAGATTTTCCAGTAAGCAAGAACACTTCACTCAGTTTTCTTTTCCCCAATGAGTTTTACTGGATGATGCTTTTATGTTAGAATTGATAGCTCTAGCTTTAACCATCAGAAGGCAAAATCTCCTGCATCGAAATATGAGGCTAAAACGTCAACTGAAAATCTCACTGGTGTTGAATGATTTAGGAGCAGCCTCATTCCACCTTCCTGTAGATATTTGACAGGCTTAAATGCCATCAATATTAAGACTACTTTCAAGATTTGTTTCCTTTATATGTTGGTTGTTCTTTTTTTTTTTTTTCTCAGACACTCAAGAACCGATTTAAGCCTGATCTATTTGAAGGCTCATACTTGCTGCATTTGACTTTGTCTGCAGTCCCCCTATCTGCCTCATAAAGTAAATTACAGACCTTCTCATGTCTAACAAATTTATGGAAGGCCAGCTTACAGAAAGTTGCTATCTGCTTGACACCACTGTCATAATCTGGTTTATTTGGCTGTGCTGGTCTGCACAAGCCCTGGATGAACTTGCCCTTTTTATGTAAAGCAACCTCTTTCTCCTAAGAGTTAAAGTTGAAAGACTGGTCAGTGTGATCCAGACAATCTCTGTGTTATCACATATCATTAATTATGCTTCATCTTTTATCTCCTGAGTGATACATTCATTAGGCCGAAGCATGTATTGCTTAATGAGACATTTTGACTTTATTACTCTTTCCCAACTGTTCAGGGAAATTTATATTTGTAAGTTTAAAGCACAGCCAAATTGACAGTGATAGACAGTTTGGCATTAGGCACTTTTTTCCAAGATTTAGTCCAACACTGTCTTATTGAATACAGCTGCAAAACTCAGATCTTACAGATGGTCACCACAATTCTCAGAGACTAGAAAGCCAAGACATTGGTGCCAGCTTATGTAATGACCCTTAAAGCACTGACATGTACAAGAAAATCCACATGTCTTTACTGTGCCTTTTTTCCTAAGCAGGCGTGGTTGAAATGGGGACTTTAACTGTGTGAGGTTCTGAGAGGCTGGAATTACCCGAGATGGATGTGAGGGTCCCCACTCTGGTGCTGTGCCTGGGAAGGAACAAAGCCAGACTGTTAATGACAGCTTTCCCATGGTGGTGGGAAATAAGGACAGCAGACAATCATTGCTAGATTATTCTCTCTCCAGGACACTTTGACCTTCTCATGGCAAATAATGGTAATTTTTTTGCAGCTGAACACATAAACACTGTTTTCATTTTCTGTGGGCTGTTCTGCAGGGAAAGAAAACAACAACCCAACCCCAACAAAAATCAAGCTGCAGTCAGTATATCAGTTTTTTATCCCCCTCCTCTTTCTGCATGCATGGCTCCTGGGGGTCTTGGTTTCATGGAGGACCCAAGCACAGGCAGCAGTCGTTTGTAAAAACAACAGGGGCTGTTGTTCCAAGGTTTCTCATTTTCCTTCGCTGCAGTTTGGAATCCATCTTCCAATCCTAGTGACTCCTTACCCAGCCACTGACACCTTAACATGCAGCTGATTGCTGAGTTTGATGTCACAAAGGGCCAGCTCAAGAGTGACACAGAAAATAAGAACTGGAAAGGCATAAACTTACATTAAAATAAGTAGATCCTATTTTTACACAAAAAATAAGGGCTGCTGAACATTTGAAAGGGACAGAACTTCTTCCTGACAAAATATAATGATCTCATTTTCTCTGATGCTTCTATGAGGCATCAGCACCTCCCTGAGAAGGAGGAGGAAACTGCACAGTATTTTGGATGCAGATGATCCATCAGGCAGTCTCCTAAAGCCCCCACACAACACTTTCTAGATTTCCATTAGGCAAATTACTATGAGTTTATATCAATATGATAAAATAATATTCCTTTGTTTGCCCGGTTGCAGAGATCTTGTTAAAAAATTCTGAGAACTGAATTTCCTGATGTGTTTTGCATTAATTAATTTTGTGTGCTTTAAATATGATTATGAAATAATAGTTGGACTAGTATTAAAATTTAATATTATATTTTAATGATATTTTTATTATATCAATAGAAAATTATAGAATTAAAAATGACACGGTCTCACCTTAATCTAATTTTGTTTGTTAATTGGAAATTACAGAATTATATATCTATATTTTTTTTCTAGAGTAAAGTTTTGATAGCAGGAAGCAGGATGGAGAGCAAGATGCATAGCTAGATTCTGTTGAAAACTCAGTTGAATAAAATCAAACCACGCCAATTTAAATCAGCTGCAAATCTGGCCTTTGACTATGTTGTTTTCCATTTGGACAGAAGGATGTGCAATGCATCAACCGGTCATATTAAAAAATGATCCAAGGTTATTCAGCCAGAGAAATCATTAAGTTGTTTGATTTTGCACTGTGGGTGATCATACAAGTTTTATTCCCAGAAAGAAAAATAAGAAAATTGGTCTAAATGCTATATCCTTCTTGTCTGCCCTATTTAAAGGAGGTTAGTAGCATCAAAAAGTCACGCTTGAACTAAAAGTCACTCCCATGGTGCAAGGGTGAAGGCTTTGAGGAAATTACCAGTGCCTGGAGAATAAGAAAAAGTTTGGAAGGTGAGAGAGGAAGGGGATATGATCATTTGGGACAAGGAGAGCCCAGGCAAGTGCAGAGGAGCATGAAATCTCTAAAAGAAATGAAGGAAGAAATTTGGATGCAGGGACAACATGCTTTGTAAGTAACTAAAAGTGAGACCTTAGAAGAATGTGCATTCAAGAGGTTTGCCAGAACCTTGCTTTGTGTCCTCACTGCCCTTCCACTGCCTGTTCATCACCACTGAGCTCTCTGCACCACCTGCAGCCCAGGTGAAACACCCACTTACCCAGCACCCCCTTCCAGAGAGGCCCCCCCTGCTCCTTTCCAGTGCACTCCCTGGGGATTGTGCTGAATATTTTAATAATTCTGACACCGTGACTCAGTGCTGACCAAAATATTCACGTTGCTTTGTTGTCTTTTTAATAATTTGGTATGTAATTATTTGTACATCTTTTTCTTACCAACCTGCTAGATTGAAGAAAAAAAATACTTAGAATTTATCCCATGCTACACAGAAAACTGTGAAGTTGTTCACTAAACTGCTGCCATCTGCCAGACACTCATTTAAATACACTGCATATAGCAAAAGTGGATTTGATTAAAGAAGGTCTTGAAAAATATATTCTTACTGTCTGAGATTAAGCCAAATACCTCTTTTCTTTTTCCCCTCCACCCCCAGCCTAAGCTTATCTGTACTTATTCCAAGGAACTGTACTGACATGGTCTCCTTAGAGATTTTTTTATAATCTTTGGCACAAGCAAAAGCCTTAATAATTTCCTTGACGTTTGCTGTTTATTTAGGGCCGATGTAAGCCATCTATTATATATCCCAATCCTTAAATGACCCTTAAATGGCAATTTAATCGTATTTTTCTCAGAATCAATACTGATGTTGGCAAAAAGTCCATCTAGGACTGCTAAGGACTAATATTGTAGTCTAATGACTGTGACTACACTAATAAATTCAATCCGTTTTACTGTGTCTTGTCCTTCACAGGGGTTCCAGAAATTACAGTTTGGAGTCTAGACACGTTTATATTTTTTGCATGAACTTCAGACATGTAGTTTCTCACTCCTCAAATCAGGACATTTTTGCCACACACAAGGAAGAGCTTCAGCTATAAGATACCTCACATCCTTGTATTCAACTTGAAACTTCCACAACTGGGGCTAAACCTCAATCTTTTTACGAGTCTTTTTTTCTTTTTTCCAGATGCCCAAAGGTCACTTAGAGCCCCCAGTCCTTCAGTTCCAGTGCTCCAACCCCCCCAGATCTGACGACTTGCTGATTCTTCTTGTCCTCTTAATTTCATCGTTCCCGACATCACCGACATCACTTGGGGTTGCAAACCTCTAAAAAAAAAAAGTTTAAAATCAAGCAACTTTCCATTTTCGACTGGAATAACAATTCCACCATGCTCTGGTCCGTCGATGCCCACAGATTCCCTGGTTCCAGGGGTCCTGGTCCCTCCAGGGGTGTGGAGTTGTGTGCAGCTGCTGGGCACCACAGGGGAGTGTCAGAGCCCAGGCTGAACAGAGAGCCCAGAGCTGGGACAAGGCAGCAGGCACAGGGCAAAGGCAGCACACCAAGCCATGGCAATGCCTCCGTGGGGACACTGAGAAGCTTTTCCTGCAAGGGAACTCTCTAAAATTTCTTGCAATAGAAAATTTCTTAACTGTGAGAGCAGGGGAAGGGCACACATGCTCCCTTTCAAAGTCAACGAGAGCTGGCAAAGGCTGTGTTCAGATCCTTTTATTTTTCTCTCTTTTTTTGAATTTCCTCTGTTTCATGTATGACCTTGTTCCAGATATTATACAAACGAATCTGATTTTTTTTTTTTTTTTGGTCTGTTTGTTTTGAACAAGGGTGCAGACTGATCTCAAAATCTTGGCTGGCTTGGCATCCTGTCACCCTTCCTAAACTAAAAGTGCTCTTGTCTCACGTCTGCCAATGCACTGATCTCTCTTTTGGCACTTCCAAACCACCACACTCTTCCTACAGAGGGTGACCACTGTTCTGGTTTGTATATGCTGTGACAAACATGACATGTGATATGTTCTGCATTGCAGTCTCAAATTTCTTCAATTGGACTGTTTTTGATTCTCTATCACCTCCTGGATGTGAGAAGCTAATCTGCTTTCTACACATTCCTTCTGAACTGTACTGACTGGCCAACCTCTAATTATTTTATCAGGGATTTGTTCTGATCCTGCAGTAGTATCCAACAAAATTTTGTCCTAGATCCCAGTTGCTGTCTTTTATTAGAATTTCAGCACCCTCTTTTCACATGGCATTTAGAGATCTCTGCACTTTATAACTTTCTTCTTCTCCTTTCTCTCCCCTGATCGACATCACTTATTTCTTGAACAACACACAGAAAACTGTTATTCAAAAAGAAAAATGGGCTTTTTTTAGTTGTTTAGTAAGGAATTTTCTGGAAGAAGATAATTGCTTTCATAAGAGATTAGCTTGATGATTTTCATGAACAAAATTTTTAAGGGGCAAGAGAAAACTGGAAAATAAATTATTTAAATTGAACCACAGGACAGAAAAAAGGAAAAACCATGACCCAGAAACTGCACATTTTCTGCATAGCTGTCTAAAACTTCTCCAAGTATTCAATGTCTAAATGGAGATCTGGATGAAGATTAAAGATTGTATAGGATGGCTATTATTATCTGTGGTAATCTCTGCAATGCTGTAAAGTTTTTCTACAACTGACTCTCTGTGGGAACTTTCTGTGGTTTTATTAAGAGAATAATAAGGTTCAACAGAAATGTTATAAGAAACTAAAAAATTTAATTTAGATAATCCTAGAGGATTTAATTCTTGCATATTTTTACTGACATATTTGAATACACAATTATGCAGAGTTCCTGTTTTAGTTACAAGATACTTATAAAATTGATACAGCATAAGAAGTACAGACTAGTTTTCTAGAAGCATGGAAATGTAAATGTTCTTATGACTATATTTATCTCACTTGTGATTTTATATACTTAACTGCATTTATTTACAGTGTTTAAGTTCAAAGCAAATGCAACTGTAAGACTGCAATCATTATATTTGCTTACCTTATTTTATATTATTTATTTTTTGGTACTCTCTGGATGTTACTCATCACTGCACGTGTTTTCTGCTCAGGTTTCTCCCAGTGTGTGTTCCCTGGCTCACAGAGTCACTCACATGCAATATTGCTGTGACAGCAACCTGAAACTGGATTAATGGGAACAGTTCAGGTGAAGTATTCTGATTCAAACTAAGTGGAAAACAAGAGATATGGAAAATAATGAAAGTATCTGAGCAAAGTTGTTATTTAATGGCTCTGTCAGGTACTGGTAGAACTATGGATGTGAGTGATATATTGATATAAAACAGTATGACAGCTTCATTAGGACAGTAGTTTACACTATGAGATTCACAATATATAGGGAAGACAGAATTCCTTGAAGCCTCTAATAATGATTACTTGAGAAAAGAAATTGGTAATTGGTAATTACCATGGGGGAGTTTTCTTCTGCAGATCTCCAAAACAAGAAAACCCTAGTAAAGTATCTCTAAGCATAACTATTTTACCATTACACTTCTTTTTATTTTTTAACTCTGTGAGCTGTTGCTATTATTTTTTTTTTAATTTCTTGTTTAATAGCAAGGTGGTCTTAATTACCTTGTTTACAGTTCTAGTGAGAGATATAGATGAGTGGCAGTGCTGGCTTTTCAATTACACTTCAGTAATTTGATTTGTGGCATAATACTCCATCTCTGCTTCATGACAGCAAGGAAATCCACTATTTACCAAAATAGATGGAAAAAGACTCTTTATTCAGCATGGATTAAAAGCAAATAAATAAGTAACTAATACCTCCTTTGGTACCATCAGGAAAATTTTCAGAGTGAACCACATAATGGCACTTATAAAGAATAAATGCAGGAAGTTGCACTTTCTCTTAACAGATGGAAACAGCAGATGTGCCCAAATAATTTAATAATCTGTGGCAATATTAGTTTTAGATCCAAAGCAATCTGAGAAAAAACACATTGGATTTCCCCCGAGGACATCAATAAAATAAAAATCAACTGATATCCAAATAGAAAGGGCTAGTCAGCACTTCACTACATTTTTTCATGTTTGCTGCAGTGTCACCTTGACACAGAGTGCTGCTGCAGCAAAGGAAAGCACACACGAGCCATCTGCATGTGACAGAAATCAAACGGACTACCCCGTGGTTAGCATTTCACCAGGCAATCCTTCAGAAAGGCTGCTCTGCAACACTGCAGGCTGGGGGGCTGTAAATGCGATTGTTTAAGACTGCAGCTGTGTGATGTGCCTTACTGCAGAGAGGTACAACAGCGGGATTAAATGGGCAATCCATCCAGAGAAACAGAAACGACTGAAGATCCTCAGTCAGTTCAGGATTTTAGAAGGCAGAACTGATACCTGCTCCTTCCCCTGCTGTCGTTCACAACTGTGCAGCCTCTTACTGAGCCTGCAAGAGTTGCAGGGTCAAATTAAGCTGCACTCTGCTCACACATTATAGGGACTTCATACCCACATTTTAAAGTAGAAGGACGAAGTGGCCTACAGATATTTCAGTGTCTTGAAAGAACCACAGTTACATACCAGACTCTTCTGATAGCAGTATTTCTAATTCCTGTTTGAGCTGCAATAAAATAATGACAGGAAGCACAAGTATTTTAAAATAGCATAAAATTCATAAGATCTCTTATGATGACACCTTTTTCTTCCACTTTATTTTTTTCTAACTCCAAAGGCTGTTGCCCTTAAAAGGATTTAAATTTCCTTGATAATAGCAAGTGGTTTGAATTATTTTGTTTACAGCCCTAGTGAGATCCATAGATTAGAGGCAATGCTGTTTTTCCCAGAGCTATTCCTAGCAGTCTTCTCCAGCTATCATCTTTCTTAATTTCTGTCCTCCCTTCCTGTAAAAGAAACATTCCTGCCCAACTCTCCTCCCTTCAGACTGCTTCACTTCTAATCCCATGGGAAGATCCCTTCCTCATCTATTAAAACAAAAAACCCTGCCCAAATGCCAAATCAGCCCACCAACAAACCCCATCATTGCAGCACTAACAAACCTGGATGAGAAAGGACATTGCTGCTTCCCAGTATTCCCTGAGGCACTCAGCACAGTCCTGCTGATCCACAGGATGTCACTGTCACTGCCCAGGGGACACACTGTGCTACCCTGCAAAGGCCAGGAGCCAGAGAAGCTGATGTCCCTCCTCATCCCCTTTTGTTTCTCCTAAATTCCCCCGTGTCTTTGAGCACTGCTGCTGCACCTTCACTAACACAAACCCACCCAGGTTTTCTGTATTTGCCATGGCCAGGTCCTGCTGTGTGCTTAGATAGGATGGGACATCCCAAAAAATAACAAATTTCTGCTGTTGTGGCATGGCCAAAGAGTGAATGATGACCGATTCAGTATGAGCTTCTCTCTCTGCCAAGCTGCTAAAAGAGTACAGAAATGGTACAGGCCTGATCTGACTCCCCTGGTGTGTCAAAAGTTTGGGCAGTGATTAAAATAATCTAGGATTTGGTAAGTAAAATGAAGCAGACGCTTGTCAAGGTTTTCCTAGCAGAGCAGCCTGAGATTTGCAAACTGCATGTTCTGACTTAGATCAAAACCACAGAGCATGTTGGAGTTTAGCTTGGATTTGAGTTTTTCCAGAAACAACGGAAACTTGGTATCACTTCAGATCACAGATGAAACAAAGAAGTAAAATCTTCATTGCAGAGTTCAGTTTGTGGCCATGTCATGTGAAAGGAGGTCAGATTACCAGTGACCGCACTGAAAGCTTTGCTCTTAGCCGAGTTCAGATATCAGGAGAAATAAAAAGGCTCTCCAATATCTGACCTAAAAAACATTGCAGCCTAGTAGTATTAATGAAATTAACTTAGGTTAAAGTTTGCTAAGTAGATATTGAAAGGCAGCTAAAACATCAACTCAGAGCAAAGTAATTCAGCTCAACAGAAAAACACCAAGGAATGCTTCCATCACTTTTGGACTTTCTTGCCTTGAAAATGCTGGCTGCAAGTGACCTACATACTTCTGTGGCTAGATCAAATGTATTGGTAAAGGATAAAATTAAAATTATGTTCATATCATTAGATTCTAAAAAAGCCTTCTAAGCAATTTTTAACTCTTTATTCTGGGTGCATTTGAAGAAAGAATAACATCCTAACCATGTTATTTTCCTAAAACACCCCTTCCCCCCTTTTCTATGCTCCATTTCTCTGTCCTTTCAGTGGCAGCCCCATGTGAATGAGAAAGAACAACCTGGCTTAAGGAGGTCTAGGACTTACAACACGGTAGATTTAGAACTTAGTTTAGAAGTTGGCAAATTTACCACACTGAGGAGTGCACTCACTTCTCTGTGGCACAGCCCTGCTTTACCACAGCACAGGCTATCTGGAACACAAGTCTCTCGGGATGATTTGAGTGACAAAATCAGCAAATAATTCTTTCTAACGCTAATTTGTCTAATAAATCTAAGCACTGGGATGTGCATATCTGAAAACAGGTTCAGGGAAGAGAGAACGCTTCCTGCACGTAATTAGAGCTGGCTTTGCTTAAGTCGTGTAATGTACTGACTTGCCTTCCAACAAAACCTTTTCAAAATGTGGTGCTAATTTTGACACAACTGCCCTTTCAACTCCCTGATGTGTAATATTTTTTTTGTTTCTATGCAAGGCTGCCTTAGCCAGTTCAGAATAACAGCATATGTCACACATCTATCACAACACGTCTCAACCTGTAGCAAAAACTTTGCATCCTTGATCCTTTTCTCTCAAATTCCCCTTTGTTCTTCACTGAAAATGCTAGAGTAAATAAAAATATTTCAACTTTCTCCTACTCTGTCCATATCCACAAAGCAAAGTTGGCATAAACCAGGTATCAGATGTATCTAAGAAATGCATGTAAGTGTACATGTATATAAACCAAGTCATTAGCATTTCTAAGCTGGTAGATTGCAGCATCAGTGATGTGGCAGCAAGGAAGGCCACAGCTCTTATATTTATTTCATGTGGTTACTCACTGTGCTATTGTGGGCTTTTCCAAAAGATTCTTGTTTGCTTTTTTTTTTTTTTTTTTTTTGTTTGAAGGTACATATATAGACTTATATATAGGCATCTCCATTTAAACACATGCATATATAAATATTAATATAAATATTAGCATGATTAAAGGCAAGAGCTGAAATTTACTGTGTTGATAAGCCAATCTCACCATATTCTTAGAAAGGGAAAAGGTTCATTTTCTTTTCCAAACTGCAGGTTGATTTCACATAGGCAGAATTATGAAGTGTATACTTATTTTTTCTTTCTTTCAGAAAGGGAGAAAAAGAACTAACTAAATTTCCTGGAGATGGGATTAGAAACATGTTTTGCTAATTATTCCAGGGAGGAGCTGTCTGGGGGAGCTAAGTGTCTACATTATCTGTCAAGTATCTAAGGGTGGCTATGGGACAATCACAGGGAGAACCACTGTCACACTGAAATTTATTACATTCTGTCAATAAAGCCTATTGTGAAACAATATAAATTAAATTAAATGCATAACAGTCCATGAAAGGGCCACATAAAAACATGTTCCCATTCACCACCATAAATCTGTATCCCTCTGAGCAAGGGGCTCCTTCCAGTTAAAATGTCCCTGATTTGGATGCACAGACTGAAGGGAGAAGAAATGCTTTCCCATGCATTGCCATGGGCCCTTTACACATCAATCAGCGGATATGAAGTCAGGCAGCAAGAATGGAAAAGGCAGAGAGGATGGATGTCCCAGTGCCACAGTACCACATCCCTGTGCTGTGCACACATAACCTCACACAGATTGTGGTTCATTGCTTCTCTGGCAACGAAAATGCTGACACAAGATGGAAAATGATTGAAAAAATGGAATTGCACAGCTTTCCCTCCTGCCTCTCCCTGCACTGTCCTCAGCTGCAAGTCTTTCCTGTGCCTCTCCCTTTTAATGACACAAACAGGCTGCTAATGTGAGAGCTCCTCGTTTTTGTCCCCAACCCAACCTTCTCTCCAGCCAACCTCTGTGCCCAGGCACTGTCCAGACACCAGCTCCAGCCACAGCTTCCAAAGGGAGCTGACAAAGCTGTGGGAACCTGACCTGGCCCAGCCCAAGGCCTGGCAGTCTGTGCCTGGGCAGGTGGCATCCCTGTGGCACACATGGCCCTTTTTCCACAGACACACCTCGGACTAAAGAGGCTTTTCCCCTCAGCAGAGGTCAGGAGAGCACCTGGCCACACTGGCAAAGACTCAGAAGAAAATCTACATATACCTAATGCAGCTGAAGAGGAAAGAAGATTGTGCAAAAGCCTGGACCACAAAAACCTTCTAAGAATTACTTGCACTGGATCCTGAGTATCTTGGAGTTACCAGGAATGGAGACTGCTATGACAGAGGCAGTGGCCCACATGGAAATTAATTCATCAGTCAGTGCTGGAGATGAAACTGGAAGCTTTACAGTCTGCTTGGATGGGTGGTCTTACCCTGACTTAATACATAAATTTGGAGGAGGCACCACTGTTTTTCTGGAATTCCTAGCACATGGCATATGGGCTTTCAGCAATCCACAAGAGGATGAAAGTAATAACAGGACTATTGGCCATGGGGAATTGTGTGGGTGGCAGAGTTGGGATAGTGGAGGCAGCCAAGTCTGTGGGGCAGCAGTTCACTTTTCCATGTGCATTCAATCTGCCATAGCCACAGACTGGTCCTGACACAGCCCTATGGAAAGCAGGAGTACATTGGGCTTGGCCTCAAGCAGCATCTCCCCAGCAAAAGAACTGCTGAGGACCATGATGGCAGCCACTCAAAGAAAGTCCTCCCAGACAGACTTTAATGGGAAGCTGGGACTGATTCATCAGAAGTATCTAGTCTGCCTTTCATGAGGTTTAAATGCTCACGCTTCAGACAAGTCCTACAGCACTGCTGCTTGGAAGCCTGGTTCCCCTCCCAGCAGACACTCCACAGGAACCAATTTAAGCTTGAGGGAAAAAAAAAACCAACTCAGGCCTATCAAGTGAGATTCAGGACAGGATTTCCTTTCCAGAGCAGAAAAGCTAGTCTTGTGTAAACTCTTCACAAACCCAGATTAATGACTGTGGCTATGTAAATAAGACTCTGGTGTGGGCACGGGGACTGCTGGGATGAGGAAGAGGAGAGCTGAAAGAGAAGCAGAGAATCCAGAGCTGAAACACCAAAGGCTTATTTCAGTTCAGAGCGGGGTACAGACACCCCAGCAGTTTATGCAAGGCACTGTAGCACATAAGGGTGTCAGAGTCCTTGGACAAGGCTGGCATTTCTGGGCTTCCCCATCCTCCAGCCAGAGCTGGGCACCAGAGGGTCACCTGAACAGGCAATTCCAGAGGTCATAGCCCCCAGCTGCCCTCAGGGTGTACACTGGGCTTCCAAAGCCCAGAGTGAACCCCCTGGATGCTGGGGCCTGATGGAATTTATCTCCACGATGGAGGACCTTGAATGCCCTGATCCCGTACTTCTGATAGTTCAAAGGAATAAGGATCACTGCAGTGGAACAATATAAAGAGAGAAAATTTATACACAAAATCTTATTTATGTATAAATCTCAATATGAAGATAAAGGAATGGCCTGACATCCAATGGCACTAAGAGACTGAAAAATATATGGAAGATTTTTTCTGTTTCTATCTCACCATACCTACAGTGGTAAAAAACCATCCAATACAGCAGTGCAACTCAAAGGTAAACTGTTTCCCCTAACAAAACAGCTTTGAAAAAGCAGCTTGTGGAAGACAATCCCGGAACAGCACACAAGAATTTTGGTAAGAAATTATTTTTATAAAATAAAGGTATGGCAGTGTTTACCTGCTTTCTAAATTTGGCAAGGTTTTTCCATGATGTACTTATTACACACTGATGGGACAAAAACTGTAACACCAGAATAAAAACAGTCACTGGCTGGTTAGATAAGAAAAGGTAGACTACAAGGCTGGACCAATATTATCCTTAAAAAAGATTTTGAAGCATTACTACATCTTGAATTTTCCCTGCCTTTGGTCAGGTGTCAGAACTTGCTTCCCTGGGTGCCCACAGGAACAAACTTCCCACAAACTCCTGCTGTGCTCTCCTGGAAGTGTCCTCAAGTGCTGCTTTCCAGGAGTGTGGCCTCAGGTCAGCTCCAGCCAGAGCTCAAGTCGTGTGATGCTGTTGCATAAGGTGTGTGGGGGGAAAAAGCACAACTGTAAAGAAACAGGGAGCTGTAGATCACAAACTAATCCAGCATTCCTGGAAAACAGCAGGCTTCTTGGGGCCAACCACAAGAGGTCTTTTTTTTTCAAATTTTCTTGGAGGCTTATTTGCCCTTTGAAACACCAACATGCAATTTGTGATTCCCAGGATGTTAAGTTTTAAGGAAAAACAGTCTTTAGAAATAGAATGCTATTTCTAAACAGAAATGTCAGAATGCAGAGATATATACCCACGACATATTTCATAGCTTTCCAGACAGTTCTCTAGGAAGACTGAAATTGTGGAAAAACAAAAATGAATTCATAAAATCTATGCAAATATAAGAAAAATAAGTACTATTCTAACAACTAGAAGCTAGAATACTCCACAGGCTTGCATTTATAAAACATAAGGATGATGCATTTTTTATACATTTCATTACACTCTGTCTTGCTTGTTGTTTTGTTGCTTTTTAATTAAATTTGGGGAGTCAGAACGTGTCCGTATTTAATCGAAATTCTGCTAGAATGTATTTGAAGATACCTTTTCCCATGGGTTTCCCCTCAGGCTGAGAAAAAGCAAGTTTCAAATGTTCTGTTTTCTAACAGCTTGAGAGAGGGGACAATGTCTGGAGCACATTCAATGTCTGTCTGCACCTATTTGCCTTGTGCTTGAAATCCTGATGGAGATTGACTTGACATTTCCACAAACTCTGTCAGCTCTGTTAATCTGTATTCTCGTTCAGCAGCTGCAGGGTCTGAAGCACCTTCCCATTCAGCCACCCCAAAGCGCCCCTCCTGACTCCAGAGGTATCTCTGGAAGCACGGAAGGAAAGCTTTCAGCACCCTCGTTTCACATGTGTGCAGCATTCCCATTCCAGTGTGAACAGATCAATGAGCAAATACCCTCTGAAATATTCTGAACAGTTTGTCCACACATTTTCCTGAACGATGAAAGCCATCTGCAACACAGTAGTTTAGGACCCTTGGTAGATATTGCTCAGTAGCATCTTCTGCATCAGCTATACATTCACAGATGTTCTCAATGTCTTTTCAGAGCAGCTAAGCATCATGTGAGTGCTTTCTGTGGGCTGTGTGGTCATGCAAATTCAAGTTTTTCCTGCTGATAACCTCACACTAATTTTCTCATTTTATATCACGTCTCTCACTGCCTCCCTGTACCTTTTCCCACCATAACAGTTTGCTTACGGGCATTGAGGATGACCCTGCAGCAGAAATCAAATATTGTTTAGAATTCTGTGTGAGATTTTTCTCTTTGGCATTCAACCTTTTAGCCAGGGAGGTCTGTGAGAGACTGAATCAGTGGTCTTGGGAAAACAAATTGCTCTTTTCCTAAATTTCAAGTAAATTCATTATGGCTCTATGACTCATGTGGCTTTAATGGCCTTACTAGTTTATTTATTGGAGTGCCAAGAGGCAATTTATCTTGTTTACTTAGCTGTCTTGTCACATGTTTCAGACTTTAAAATAAGATTACATTCTTTTAAAATGCCTGTCTTTAAAAGGGCTATCAAATATGGAATAATCTATGAGATTATATCACCCCAAATTTCATACATCAAGCCTTTGCCATGTAACCACAGCATGAAACTGTGACAACACAGATCACAGCCTTGTTCAGTCTTTTTACATCAAATATGGCAATCTACAGGTTCTATCAAAATACACAGTGGGTGCTAAAAATCCTGAACACCCTGAGGGACAGATGTTAGTGCAGGCTCACTAAAACGTCAGAGATGTGAAAACACACATGCAACTTGTAAACTCAACATTAACACTTTTCATCAGGACACACTCTTACTCAAAATCTGGAAACAGCATCAAGCATTTTTTTTTTGTTAATTTTTTTCTGCTTCTCAGCAGCAGTATGGTAGATCATCAGCTAAGCTACATAAATGAATGCAGCACAGCTGAGCCCAGTCACACCAGCAATCCCATAGAGCATTTCCATGCTCCTGAACAGTTTCTCATTCATTCTCACTTACCTTGAAATCTCTTACCTTTGTTGCCAAGTGTAGTTGCTTATTTCGCATCCCAGGTTTATCAGTCACAATAGTGATCATGCCAGTATTTTACAGGGTTGAAGTATTTCAAAAATTTAGATTTATTCTGGCTTTCTCATAGTATATAAGGTGGCAAAACCAGGGGAAACCCATACCTGCATTGTTAACACTGTGACTTTAATCTGCCATTACAGTGGCTCTCTTCCACCATAAAAACAATAGCAGAGTATGAACGAGTGCTAATGCTCTAACATACTCTAAATATTAACGAAGAGGAGAAAAAAAATCTCAGATTTTCAATCTATTCAGGCCTTCAAATAGGTTTTGTTGCTTTCCCCCCACCACTAGAACCATATTATCTTTAGAGCCTTATCCTACTGCAGTGCACAGACTAAGGATTTTCTGTCTTTTCAGTGTCAAGGATTGCTTTATTTAAAATAAAAGTTCCTTTAAAAACACCCCAAAATATAAGAACACCAAAAGATTTAAAATGCACAATAATTTTCCAAAGCAAACCGGTTTAGATCTCTAGAGAGCTCATTCAGTTATTTCCACTGAAACGTGGTCAAAATATTCCAGTTCTAATATGGCACAGAAACTTCAAAAAGCATCTTGTTTTTACTGAATAAAATGCTTACAAGAATACAATCATTAAAAAAAAAATAAAACTTACCACAATTTAAATGTCACACATGGTAAAACCAGAGGTAGCTTTTAGAAGTACTCGAGTTGAACAGAATTTCAGAGTTTCTTTTTGGTCAGAGAAGCTTGTGTGTGGCATGAAGCTGCAAAGGAAACTGAACCACTGAAAATTCTAAAGGGTCTATTCTAAGACTCCTCTTTTGGGAAAGCTCTTACAAAGAGATCAATTTATATAATGGTTTTATTAACAGGCATTTAGAAAATATGGATGACTGTCATGCCTTAAAATCAATATTAGAATAAAAGCAATTTGCTAAACAACCTTTGTGATGGCTTAGTACAGCTTCCTTCTGGAAGCCTTTATCAGATATGCAACTTTTCCAGGTTTTTAATATGATATAAACTACTAGAAATTAGGATAAATGCATGGAAACCAGAGCTTGCAGCCAGCACCCTCATGGACAAAGCTCACTGTGATTGCCTACTCTGTGTGAGGCAATATTCCTTGCTTGAGGCACACTCCAAGAGCAGTTCCTGGGGGCTGCAGACATGGCAAATCTGCTTCTTGGCAGCCCTCGTGAAACCCTGAGATAGGGATAAAAAGTGATGGGGCAGAACGAGAGAAGTTCTCACATCAGTTAAGTTTCACAAAAAATTGCAGTGTGACTGAATCACTTAATGCTGGCACAAGGTGATATTTTGTTCCCTTTTGATTTTCTTCTATACTTCCTTCCCTAATCTGTTTCTGCTCCTTCTTAATCTTTATTGCAAGGCATAAGCTCTGCTGAAATAAACAGTGGAAAATGTGAGGGAAAAAAAGAAAAAAATAGTCTAAAGGCTGAAATCTGCTGACTTTGGTTACTGTCATTCATACAAGACTTAAAATAAGTTCAGTCCATTCCAAAATCCACTTAAGGAGACTTAATCTGCAGGGTTTGTTATCCCCAACTATATAGAAATTAGATTCTTGGGAAATTTCTTAAACACAAAATTAAATTACGTATTCATATGTTTGGGAAGCTTTACCCCATGAATTTACATGAATTATATATTCACTCCACAAATCCCACTGCCTCTTCTACTGCCAGAAAGTGTTTTGGTCTGATGAATAAATAAATGTGCAGTTTCTTTAATCTATGCTGAATGCTGAAGTATCCCAGGAAGGCAGCATGTATTACAAATGTCAGGCTTTCCCTCAGACAAAACAGCCTCTCCCTTCTGAAATAACTGAACAAACACAGAGATTTGATATCCTGGTCTCCATTTATGACAACTGCTCACCAGTACTTTTCACCAGCTTACAGTGCAACTCATGCCTCAGTCTCTAATTCAGGATTTGTCTAAAAAAGAAAGGTGGGCAAAGCAGACTAATGAAGTGGCAAAGCTCACTTGCTGCCTTTTAGCTGAAGCTCACCCAACACTTACCAGCAGGCATTTTCAGTTGCATTTTAAAACATATGGGCAGTTAGTCTGAGGGATTTTTTATGTGTGACTTCTGCATCCTCTAATTTTAAAAAGCAACAACAAAACCCCAAAGTGTGAAAATAAGGAAAGTGAGAGATTGCCTGCAATTCTTAACACATCTCTTGTCTTAAGAGGGTGTCCAAAGGGTGACAATCTCTAGTGACAAATGAGATACTGTGCAAACAGGAGCTCTGTGTGTTTAAGCAGAGATTTCTCAGGCAGTGACAGTCTCCTCCTTTGCAGAAGGGACTCTTTTTGTGAAGCAGAGCTGCTTGGTGAGAATGAGACCATGCTTAGTTCCACCAATTGAAAATTAATCATCATAATGAAGTCTCAGAGCCAGCCCCATTCCTTGGCACATTCAATCACCTCTGGGATTACACAACCACGCTTCTGCAAGTGTGAGAATTCCTCCTTCTTTTCTTCCTTTCCATCTGTGATGCCAGAATGGAATATAATTCCTTTCACCACATGAAGGATTTGGTCTTTACCAATTTGATCAATGTTATGTTTAGAACAAATCCCATCTGTCACATGGAAGGGCAAGAGCCACTTGCAGACCCATTGGAAGTAAAGATGAGTTAGGCCAAGAAGATCCTGCAATGATGCTCAGTGACTTATCAAAGGTTAAAAAAAGAAAACACAAACTCACCATATTTCAGCTGTTTGACTTCAGAATTCAAACCTAAGCAGATAATTTACTCAGGTATACCATAATAGGCAGGTAAGAAGAAAAAATAGTTCATATCATAGGAAAAAAAGGAACATAAAGCAAGGACTCCTGCTTCTAGGTGTTAATAGAGATTGGTATGACAGGCCAGGACAGTTGCTGGGCAGTCAAGTGGAACCAAAATCTACTATTACATGTCCAGAAGTGATACAATCAGTTAGCATGGTCAGCAGAGTGATCACAGTTTAAAGAAAGAAAAAAATAGAAATGGAAAGAAAAGGCATTCAAAAGAAAGAAAAAAGTGTCGACAAAACAGACAGCATGAAGCTGCACTGGTATTTTATTTTTGTTGCAAGGCAAATTTACAAGTCAGAAAAAGTCTTGTTGCTGATTCATTGCACCATACACGTAACCTGCTAGATGGTGGTACTCTCTCTCAACAAGACAACTTCTACAACCAACACTGTGCTGTGAGCAGCAGCAGCATCCCACTCACTCTGACCAGAGCACGAGTGATTGCTCAGGCTCCTCTGACTGCTCCCAGCCAGGTATTTTCCAAGCAGCAGTGAGAAGATGTGGCACAAGGTGCTGTTGCTCTGCCTGTGAGAGAACACTGACAGCAGCAGAGAGGGACAGCTCATGTCGCACATGCAGCCCACAGGAGATGATGACATGTGCTCCTTTCCCACCAGCACCCAGCCCCAGGGATGTTCAAGCCCCATCCCCACAAATCCAAGTGCTCAGATGGGTTTTGAGCATCAGTTTGGAGGGAAGTTTTACAAGGGAAGAAATTGCCAGATGGTTTAAGATCACTTTTCTCAAAAGCACGGCACCATCTGCAGCAGCCTGTCCCATTAACACACCTGGGTTATAGAGATTGCTTTCTAAGGCTCAGGAAAACTTCCATTATATCCTTCCCTCCTTAAATAGTCAGTCAGCAGCCAAGTACATTGAGCAGAGAAATACAGGGAGAAAAAAAGCAAAAAGAAGAGTCAATTAAATCCAGGAAGCACTGCAGAGAGAGTTACTCCCTAATTGTCAGTATTATACAGCTGCATATAGAACACGATTTTTCTCTGCTGATTGCAGATTAGCCCAAATTCAGAAATAAAAGGGATTGGAGTCATTCTACCCTGTCTGAGATCAGATCCTTCCCAAAGGTGACTTTTGACCCATTCCAGCACTAAACCCTCCTTTGTGGCAGGTCCAGCTCAATATTTAAGCACCTCCCCACCCTACCTTCCAACTAGGCATTTTAAGTGAATGAACACTGTGTTCTAGGATGCAATTTATTTAAAAACATTTATTTTAGGCAAAATTAAACAGACATTTGAGATTACATAGAAATACAGTTTCCAATTGGATCACATAAAAATTAAAAATGCACTGTTGTGTTGATTTAAGTATTTTTGTACGTATTGACCAGGTATATAAGATTTAACCATGCCATTTGCAGTCAACTATCATAAAAATCAGTAACGAAAAAGGTTTCTTAAAATGTGCAAATATTATCTTAGTGTTACCGTTGATAATAAATGACCACTAAATAGATGCTTATTATGTAAAGCTTTTTAAAGTACAATAAAAATACAAATTCTATTTGTTAAAAAAGGCCATTGCTATGGCTACTAAACATCCTCATTATACAAATTCGAAAATACTATATGACAAACAAAATTATAAAGACTTTTCTTTATGAAACATATACTATTCTATTTGTTAGTGATTTCATATATTTTTTTATATATATTTCTCTATAATACTCTATATGAATGATGAAACTCAGAATTAGAGGGGAAGCCAAATGTAATGTAGGATGTTAAGGCCCCAGTTCAGCAAGGTACCTGAGGATGTGTCAAACCCCACAAAGGAATAATCCCATTCTTTTAGTGGCCTCCAAAGGTACATGCACAAGTACTTTGTTGAACAAGGCATGAAAATGCACGTGATGAAATTGAAAAAAATGTGGTTTTGGTGTAAACTGTGACTGGTAAAGATAAAACCGTAAGTATCACCAAAAGATCTCTCATTAAAAAAAAAAATCTGAAAATTTGGGGGTGAGGGTTCCACATCTGTATGTTTTGAAGAGAAAATTCTGAGATAGGTTCAAGATGGTGTTTTATTGCTTATGAGAAAGATTAATGAAGAGTATGCATAGACATGTCAGCATTAATTTCACCAGCAGCTGAGAATTTTGGTATGCAGGTGTTTCTGTAACATGAACAACCAGTGGGCACAAAGGACTTACTCACAGTCAGTTCTTTGCAGAAAGCCTCAAAATTAAAGACATGGAACACTGAAGAAGAGAGTAAAAGAATTATACTCAACAGAGCCTGGCTGTGAACACTCAGGTGTTGAAAGTAATTACAGAACTGAGCCCAGCACCTGCTTATACACAAAATTACATAAATTCCTAAATAAATGCAAAACCATAATCTTCCTTTTAAGTTATGGCCAGCATGTAATGGATTCCAAGGTACATACTTTACACTTCAGCTATAAAATATCAAAACAAAGGGCAGTTGCTTTGCCATTCTGCAATTTAGCAGTTCTTCTAGGCTCATTAAGCACTAATTAGCAGACTATCAACATGTTAGTTTCTAAAACATGAATGAAGGACCTAAAATCTGGATTGTATGAACCAATGACAACATATGTACAGGATAGAAACCACACAGAGTGATGGAAATCAATCACACTGCATCCAGATTTACTTTTGAAGCATATAGCAATGGTTAGTATTTTATGCTTTTTTCACTGCAAATTGATTTTTTTGTAGTAGATATTAATAATTTTCCTGCTTGAATATTAAATAATGCCTTAAAAGCATAATTTCAAAATGCTGCCAGGTAAAGCATTATGTAGAATTCATGCCTGCACATTTGCAGAGAAAGACAGAGAGAGAGAGAGAGAGAGAGAGAGAGGTATGTGTGACCTTTCTGAAGAACTTCTCCAAGCTAATACTCATAAAGCATAATAAACTTGGGCCAAAATGTGACAGAAAGAAACACAACAGCGTAATTTAATCCATAATTCATAAACAAATACAACTTTTTACATTTATACAGGGAAAGACTGGAAGGAAGTTGGATTTTTACAGAAGCAAGCCTCACAAGAGTTTACATGTTGAAAAAAGCAATTTTTGGCACATGGATAGTATCGGTGAGTACATGGTCAGAAATAAAAAAAACCCACTGCAGAGGAATTTCATATTGACTTTCTTGGCATCAGCACCTGCTGTCTAGTGGGTCAAGACAAAATACTGTGCCTTCAAGAGTTAATCCCATTTTGAACCCCTCCTGCAATGAAATAAGACATTGTTAGTAAAGAGCCAAGTGAGCCCTGAAGGATTACACTCTCCTGGTAAAAACATTTAAATCCAAGCATATCTTTAGGCAGACAAACTGCAAGGATATTTCAGCCTGAATTCAGAAACATTTACATTGTTTGGTCAGTCATTTTTTAATAACTCCCAGCGCTTAACTCATAAAGATGTACACCATACAACAGCATAGCTACAGTATTGTACATAAAGTGAAGAAAATACTCTAGAATAACAATATTGAATGTTCTTGTACGTAGGACGACAGAAATCCAAACAAGTTTGACTTGCACCATGTTGTTCATGAGAAAAATTCGAGATTTATGTTGAAAAACACAGGTGTGACATGGACACTGTTACTGACACAAGGTGTCTCCTACATTCTGTGTTGCCCTAAGAGCAGCCCAACACAAAGTGCTGACTACCCCACCTCAGAGGGCTGCTCTGAATTGCTCCCAGTGCAGTCAAATTGACAGGACTTTTCTGCCCACTGCCATCTGAGCTTCATGACAAAGGCAAATAAAATCACACTTGGTCTACTGCAGATGAAAAAACTTCGCATTTTAAAGGCACGTAACTCAGCAAAATAAAACACAGCAGTACTTTGAAAGTGCAACGAGTTACTTTAAAAGTTCAGACCAAAAAATCTTGAGTTTACTCACATTAATTTTATTAGTAGAAACACAGAAAAGATTATAAGCTGGATGCTATCACCTCCTCTATGGAAAAGAAATTAATTCTACAAATACTTTTTTTTAATAGGCTTTTATACATCCTTGGCTTACTAAAAGTACTTAGTTTACACCAGTCCTAAAGTAACAGCTGCACTTTTAATACAGGAAAAAACACTCTTATTTTTATTTCTCTTTTTGCATTAAAAGAAGCTGAATAATTGTGGATTGACCCTGAAGTCAGCTAGGAGTCAGGAAAATTGCAGTCTGTTGGGTGAAAGCATATTGAAGGTTTAAGCAATTGGAAACGGGGCTCTGACTAGAAATGCCATGAGAATATCAACTCCAGTGGCAGCTGTCACAGTCCTCTGTTCAGGGAGAGAATGCTGACTGTGTGCTGTGAAATCAATAACAGAGCCTTTCATCAAGAAAATATCTTGTAAACAAAGATAAACCTTTTTGTAAAACCATCTGTATGGGGATTAGGCACAAACTCAAGTCTTTTCCTCACATGCACAGCAGTTCTTCGAGACCATACCTTTTGGGTTTAGAAGATAAATCCCATGCCAAACCAGCTTAATTTCAAACAAATTCAAATCACAGGCTAACACTTGAGAAGTGTATGAATATCTAATAACCCTCCCAGCTACTGCTACCAGCAGAATAATGTGGAGAAACAGAACAAACCTCCTGGCAATAGTCACTAAATGCTCTGAGAATTTCCAAGTAAAAGCTGCATTTTCCTAAAGGCAGACCCATACCATGAGATGCTGAGCAAGTAGCAGCACTGTGGTGTAAACATTCCCCAAATGTGCTACCCAGTTTGCTCTACCTGGGTGACACAGTGCTACCAATGCTCACTAGTGTATTTAAGATTTTTTTTTCCCCCTCTGTATTTTCCAAAGGATTAAAAGGATGAACATTCAATGTAGAAGATATTTCAAGTGAAACACATCCTTTTACAAACAGACAGTGTTCATTTACCCAAAGGGTAAATTAATTGATGTAACTGCAGTCAAAGGAGGACTGCTTATCGAGGAGAATTCAGAGAATTAGCCCTAGGGTCTAATCTGTTACATTTTAAACCCTGCAGTTACAGTGTGCCTAGGATGCTCAACTTCTGAAGTATCTGAAGGCTGCATCCAGTTTTGAGCTTGTAAAGGGATGCAGCAACAAGGGATTGTTGTTGGTCCTTCAACCTGAGGATCCTTGATGAGCTCCAGTAGCAGAACATCACCAACAACTGCTCTGACAAGGACAGAGACCTTCATCCTGAGCCACCCAGAGCCTTCACTGAACATCCATCCCGTTCCTGTCTGGCCCACTCTTATTTTTATCTTATTTTTACAGTTAAACAGAGTTTGTTGGTGTCTTAAGTAGCTTCACTTCCAATGCCCTTTTTCCAGCAAGCAAAGAGCAAATTAGATGATGCATTGTGGAAGTACACTCATCTCACTGCTCTTATGTTGAGCATGAAAAGCTTTTTCCACATAAAGTGATATTTTGTGACTTGGCACTTTGCTTGTGTTTGCTATGTCTTGACTTAAAACTATTTCCACTTTCTTGAAGAACTGTGGCCTCCTTGACCTTTCCTTCTGCAGCTTCACTCCAGCCACTTCCCCACACTTCTGTTTAGTCCTTTTCAAGCCATGCTATTTTGCATTTAAAGCAATTACATTTCCACATATTTGCTATGTGATCAACGCTAATCTGTTCAGAGATTGCTGCCCTTTATGGATCATAATTATTAAAAAAGCTTTATAACTTTTTTACCAAAATAAACTATCATCTGTGCTAAAAGAAATCAGTGCTGTGGTTGCCAGCTGCTGTTCCCAGTTGCACTCCTGAGAACAATGGCTCATGCACATTCCTGTCTGTAACAGGGACATGGCATTTCCATGGTCACTTCTGAGCCACAACAAACCCACCACCATCAATGTCAGACTCTGCAGCTCCAAGAAGGCTCAAAGTTCCATGAGAACCACAAGGTGAAAAAGCCCAATGGCACAGAGAGGACATCCAAACAATCCAGGTGGCTAGCTGGGCATTCCTTTCATTAAAGGAATGTAAAATCTAGATTTTTTTCCTCTTGGGTATTTAAATGGAGGACATGAAGTCAGTAGGAACATAAACAAAGGAAAGCTGCATTGTCTAAATCAATATTCCTAAAAATAATTGCAATCCTCAGAAGGGAAAAAAAATAACCAGAATATGTCCATTGAGCAGACACCCTGGCAAAGTGATGGCAATTTCCAAAGATGAGGAAGGCACAGACTTCAGATCTCCCACAGCCATCACTATTCCTAAACCCTCAGGTTCAGCAACATAACTCCAAATTCTTAATTTTTGGCATATCTGGCAAACACATAATTAAAAAATCCAATCAGCTGCAGTCAAGTCAGCCATGGGAAGGCTTCAGGAGCAGATTGTCCTTTCCATGCAGAGTAGAACCGTTGTTAAATCAGGTAACAGTTCTCACAGTGGTGCAGAACGCTGAGTACCACATGTGCTTTTAGGACTGCAGTTCATATCTGAGCTGCACAGGGTTCCCCAAAGCAGGGAAAGCTGCTCTCTGATCATTACAGAACAGCACATGCCACCTTTTAACTCGGCATCCACAGCTGTAATAGTAATGAAATCAGTTGCAATGATGCAGATCAGAAATAATGAATTTTTTTTCCCCTAATAAACTTGACCAATGTGTTAGGCAATTCTTTTTAATGACATACAGAGTCAGCTTCTTGGTAAACATTATAGTTCATATATATAAAAAATGGATCACTAATTTCAAAGCACAGCATTAAAGTATTTTGCCTTGTGAAATTCAGACCCTTCAGCTTCTAGTAATGTGTGTTCTTAGTGTAACTCTGCCTGTTCATTAAAAAACACGTATGCTATACATGGCTTCCTGTACTTTAAAGAGTCAGGAAACAGAAAAGCTTCATGCAGTTAAAAAAAAATCTCTCTGATTTGCTGATTTTCAGGGAATGCTGAAAAAGGCCATCCCATGGCACTGGCCAGGAGAGGGAACAAGAAGGGCTATGAAGTGTGCATCTACATTGTGCCTTGTTTTCCTGCTCAAGGAGCTTTTTTACTTTAGAGGCATTTTAACACAAGGACAGAGCAGTTTAGGGATGTGATTGATGCCTCAAAGAGAGGAGCAAAGCTTGTTTTCACTCAAAACAGCTCAGAAACCATCCCTGTTCCAACACCAGCCTTTTTTTGGTGTGAAGGATAAAAAGATGTGAGCTATTCTGGCTGAAACCAGTAAGCAGTACAAGACAAAGAACTTGCACTTTATCAGGAGAAAAATTTGCCAGAGTCAAGCTTATGGCTCAGAAGTTAACTCACTTATCACTTCACAGTGACTTCACTCAATAAGCTTAAGTCAGCACAAACCCAACGAAGCAATGACAAATTTACATATCTCTGAGAAGAGTATTTAGAAGGCTGAGTGTAACTTATTTTAGATGGAAAGATGTCAAACCTACTGATTTGCTTCAGGGCATGCAGGGAGAATGGCTTGCAGCTCCTGGAAGCTTTCTGATATTAACTACCTTGAGATTTTAATAAATTAGAGCAGCTGCTGCTGGTGTGATTCATGATCCAGGGAAACTTCTCCTCACTGCAAGATTTCTGGGAAAGTAGACATTCATTTTATTAATGTCTGGATACAGTCAAAATAAAGATGAAAATATGTTTCAGCATAAGGGTGCAGGGAAACAGGAGGTTGGACAGTCATCAGAGAGAGGCCTGAGCTGTAAAAGTCACATCTCAGCACATGTTCGAATTTTAAGCTCTCCAAAAAGATCAACAGAGATTGGACTGAGAAGTGGAATAGAAAGCTTAACTGTGAAATTTGGATCCTCCACTGAAGTTTAAAAATAAGAGCGTTCCCCTAGAGGCCAGGGAAATTTATCTGATCTCATTAAGTTCAGAATGGAGGATGCAAAGGAAAAGCACCCTCTACTCAAGAGTTTATTCTCCAGTGCCTCTTCTGTGCTGTGCTCTCCTCTCCCACTTTGGTCCCAAATCACCTCCAGCACAAGCCTAGATGAGGACAGCTTTTCTGCACAGCTTTTCTGGGTGTGTGTGCTGTGCTCACATGTTCCACACAAAGAAAAAGGGTAAGAGAGCCTGGACAGGGCTGCTCCAATCAGGCTGGCACAGCTTTGCTTGCCATCCTCACGGCAGGGTGAGCTGTATTCAACACCCCCGGGGCAGAAGTTTATGCTTGGAATGATTTGCTAGGTGTCTAAAAAACTTACCTTTACAGATTTAATGGAATACACAATTACTGAAACCCATCTATACCTCCACAATGCAAAAATGACAGATTCATTGACTTTGCATTTCAGAAAAGAAGAGAGGCTCACATGTCCCTTCCATGTTTCTCATTGTTGGATTTCCAGAGCATGTCACAAGTTCTGTGCTCTCACCTGCTGTTCAGACTAGCACAGCTGCTTCTGCTCTTTGAAAAGTTCTGAATCATTATGCCCAAACAAAGACTTGCTCCCCAAAGTGATTGTACTAACACAATCTCTGTACTAAAGGTTTCACTAGTGACAATCTGATAATGACAACTGGAGATTTCACAAGTACACATGGAAAACAAACAGCAGTGAAAACAAAGGCTCAGTATTAGCACCTGACAAGACAGAGTAAAGAAAACGACCATCAGCTGTCCCTAACTTAGAGATTGTAGGCCCCTAAAAATAAAAATGGCCCTTACTCAGAGTTCTATATACAAAACATAAATATTAAAATTTTTATATACATAAACAAATACACATAAAAATAGAAACACAGGACAAACACATGCACATTTCAATTGTAAATGCTTTAAATACCATTATTAAAATATGATATACCAACCATCGCTGACGCTGTGCACCCAGGAAAGCACAAGAAGATAAAAGAGACATTAGGAAAAACACGTTTCAATCTGTACTTTGCACCAACCACACAGTAAAATAACTGCACACAGTCTTTGCTTTGTCTCAAGTTAGAATATGGGGGTTTTTAATACCCTTTCAGCTGTACCCTTGCTCTCAGCTGGATCATACATGACAAGTTTTGTGCCAACATAAAGGCTCACTAATTAATTTTTAGTAAATAGGTGATATGCAAGGGGGGAGTGCCTTTCTTTGCAACAGGACAAGGTAACACCCTAATGCTTGGAGTTTTTGTTATTGATTAGTTGTCTCCTTTTTTTTAGATCAAGAGAGTATAAACAATGATGGGAGATTTTCATTTCCTGAGTTCAAACATCTTGGATAAAGACATTTACTACTCCGTTCTCTGATGCTTTATGAGGTGACAGCACTCTGTAGTGTTATAGGCAAACAATTCCAAATATTGTCAAAACATTACCTGTAATAGGAACTCTTAATATGTGACATTTAAATATTGACATATCATTATTAGTGGTAACCACAGTTGCTACAATTTATTTTTCCTAAAACAATGGAAATGTTGGTAATATATCAATGGGAGGTGCTGTAAGATTTGAGGTTTGTGTTCAAGGGCTTGGTAACAACATTATAGCATTCACAAAACATAAGCATGCTGTTGGAATTGGAAAAGGAGAGTTTTGGCTTTTAGCTGCTCTTGGAAATTATATGGGGGACCAAGAAGGCTAAATTTGTAACTTCTCTGTAACTTTTCTTCATCAGTGGAACCATCCTGAACTGACATGGAAAAGAAAAAGTACTCAGGAAAATGAAATGGTATTTAAATCTTATTTAAGCCATTTAAAAAAGCCTCTGCTGCTCTCTAGGCAGGAGAGAGGAACAGATGGAGCCCGAGAGCAAATTCTCTTGGACTTTGTGGGCTCCCAAGGGACAAGAGGGCTGGAAGCCCTGGGAATGCTTTCTGCTGTGGAGCCAGGATCCTAGAAATTCAAGTTTCCATTATTTCCTGCCTTTTCTTTTGCTGGCAGGCTGCTTAAAAAAAATGGAGATAAGCAAGCTGGCAAGGAACTAGTTTTGAAAGTCTGGCTGCAGAGCATCATTTGTTCCAAAACTCGAGGACTTTCTCCTAGAATTGTTTCACAATTGGGTCAATAACTGAATGGCCAATGTCGAGCGTTTCAGAATCAACAAACATTTTCTGATAAAACCACAACAGTTCAGAATTCTTGAATCAATTCTCAAGAATTTAATTGCCCCAGGGTGCCATAGAGCTGTTTTTAAAGGCAGCAGAAAATTCCCATGGCCCTGGAAGCACCTAAGTCTGCCTGATGCTGTGAGAAACCAAAGTGATGGCACTGAGGGAAACAGGAGGGTACACTGGGATGGGGGAGATTGCTGCAGTTGAAGATCAAGGGATCTGGAGGGCTCTTGGCTCTGCTCTCTCTTTCAGCTCTCTCAGTCCCTTCCCATGTAATGGTTCCCAAACCATTTTAGTTACACTGCTGAGAAACCCTTCATCAGTGTAGCTGACTAATTGTAATGGTAGTATTGGTACCAGGTGGGGATCTTGAGGCAAACTCCAACTCCAGCTCAAAGACAGTAGAAAAACTTACAAAAGGAATGGTCAGAAATAGGAGTTTGTCTGTGCATTGGTGTGTGCATTATGGAACAGATTTTCAGAATACAATAAGCATGTATCTCAAGAATAGGCACACAACCATCAAAACCCATGTAAATCAGTACTTACCTGCATCTCATCTAGTTTGGACTGAATGTCTGGAGGGAAATCTCCTGCTCCACAGCTAAAAGGGTCAAAAGGTTCTGCTCCAAAAAGGTCTCTCTCTGCAACAACAGAAAAGCGAGTCACTGGGAGAACAGGTATGGGCTCTGACAACAGGGCTTTGAAAAAGCCAACTTACATCTTCTGAGCTGAGTAACAGCACCACCACATACATCACTCATTAGCCACAGCTTTTAACATCCCAATTTGCAAGCCAGATCCTGGGCAGTTTTCCAAACTTTAATACTCAAATATTTTTCCATGAACACCACTGAACTTCCTTTAATGCTTGTGCCTTTTAGAGATCTGATGAGAAGTTGTTGCTATTTCAAGAGGGCATCATATACTCACCTGTGCTCTGCAGTCTGTGTGTATAAGGAGTTTTAAAAATGAATAGGAGGGAACTGGATATGAAATTACCAAATTTAATCTCTACATTATGTCAACAACAAATTACCAACCAACTAGTCTTCGTGTCCCCTGTCTGCCACTCCTCAGACCAAGGATGTTTTTGTGAGACAAGCGAACACTCCTACTCAGGCAAGGCAAGGCCTTGGTTTGATACAGCTCCTCAATGAACAACTAGCAGTAATTGAAATTAAAAATCATCATTCGTAAAATCTTGGATAAATCACATCAAGGAAAGAAAAAATTAAACAACTCCAAAACTACAACAGAACTGTGAATTGTCACTTACGCTAAAATTCCACTGGTGCATAAATAGAATGATTGCAAATTTCCCTTTCCAATATCAAAAGTTCCTCACTTTTTCTTAAGTGCAGTTTGCATTCTAGTGGTCAAAGGGATGATTTTTTTTGTCTGGGCCAGAATAAACATCTCCAATACAACTGGGTTCTTTTTTCATATTAGACTGGTATAGTCCTTCTTATATGCCTGCTCAAATATTTTTTTGGTTTTCAGGTTTTGGGTAGTTTTTCCTCCTTCTTAGTAGTAAATTTTTCTTTCCTACAGTTAAAGGTTCCATCTCTAGACACTTTTTCCATCTCACATTGGATTAAACCACAGCAGTAAAAAAAATAACTTTGCTAACCCAACCCCACTGACTGGAGAATTTACAGAACCAAGATTCTACAGCCTTGTTATTGGTGGAGAGAAAACCAGAACCATTAGGAAATATCCTCTCTCCTAACTTTCACGGCTGCCTAGCAAGAAACCTGAGAAGCATTCTACCTGCCCCAAAACAATTTTAGTTATGGAGTAAGGGGGGCAATAGTAACCCTGAAGTGACTGGACAGTTAAGCACAAAATTCACCCTTAACACCTGAGGTCTGGGTGACAATTAACTGCTGCACCCAACCCCAGCCCTATTATCAGTGGTGCAGCTCTTGCCTACAGCAGCACAGATGGCTTGATTTTGGCATCCTTAGAGGCAGAATTTTACACCTCTGTTCTCCAGGTTCTTCAACAGTTATTGTACACATCAGTCTGCCAGGCTTTACCCTTATCAATTAGGTGTTATCAGGCTGCACACCAGGCATGTTAAATAACTGGCAACTACCATCATTTGCTCCCACAATAAAGTGCAGAAATTCCCATCGTAAAGTACAGAAACTTGAGCAGAACTTGATTGATTACATATTTCAAAAACTGTGGCTAAACAGCTACAAACTGTCACATGGGACCAGGAGATGGCCCAGATAAGAGAGCCTTATTCCAAGAGCTCATATGAGCCAAGAAGAAATCCAGTCTTTCCTGGCAAAGGCAGACCACCTGCGTGCAAGAGAGACTTTCACTCGGATAATCTAATGTAGAAATTAGGTTCTCCCTCGTCCTTTTCCTCTTTCACAGCCAAAATGGGTCTGCTCCAGTATAACCAGTGTCCTGAAATGCTCTGATGCTTCTAACAAATAACCTTCAGATGTGTAGCAGCTTTGACTTGCAATCTAACCTCTACTGGGCACAAAAGTGATTCTACTTTATAACCCTCCATAGCCTGTGGTTCATGATATAGGTCCACTTTCTTTATTTTTGCCTTTAAAATAAGCTGACAGCTTTCTCTATGGTCAGACAATTGAAATCAAACACTAAGACTTAGCAAACATTCTATGAATGTATTTAGGAAAATAGGTGAAGGACAAAACTCCTGCATTTAATTTGTACTGAATTATCAATTATGACTATTTTTAAAAGCAAGTATTTTATACACTATTATGGCTATTTCTCATTCATGCCTTATCATTGGACTTTTATTAATGAAAGCACTTTCGAGCTCATTAGCAGGAGAACAGCAGAGGTTTTAACTCCTTTAATGTCATTCCTTCCTTTGTGAAAGATTTCTGAATTAATACTGTGTACAAGGCAGAATTTAGAACCAACCCGAGTGTGACTTATTCCAAGTGACAGAGCCTATAAACCCTGCACAGAATCATATTTAAAATAAAGAAGCATTACCTAGTTGAGTTTCTGTGGAAAGCTCTTACTTGGGGAACTATCTCTGTCATAACTTGCTATCCATTTCAGCTGAACAAGTCCACAAAACAACTGCTTTTCTGCATTTCCAGTCTGTGTGTTATAGGAGAGACTGCACTGCTAAGAGTCAAGGAGGGACAAAGTTCCATGGAATATTTTCAATATCACTGTTGATATGTGCCTTGGGAAGCTGAAGAACGTGTGTAAAATGGAGAAATATGAAGATTTCATCCCTGCAGAGCTGCACTATTGCATGGGAGATCCATAAGCTTATCCACCAGTGTTCACTCCACTCAGGATGGCGGATGGGATAAATTGGTAACTTTTATTTCAGGCCAGATTATTTGCATGGAAATTAGCTATAACAAGAATATCTTGCCTGGCACACCCCCCAATATTACTGTAGCAAGGATAGGCATTTCTTTCTCCAATAAACAGCAACCAGGAAGCCTTTGAAAATGATTCTTTCAAATGGTACAAATAATTTCCTTTCCCATTCCTTTCTGGATGGAAATAAATTCAGAGGCTGCAAAATTGATCCACAAATTCAAAAGCCATGAAATGTTGATGTTTTAGATCCTCAGCTCAAACCACAGGATAATATGAACAAATAATAAATTCTGGGACCTGACATTCAGGAGAACAAACACATAATACTGGAGAAGAGCAACCTGCACTCTATGATAAATTCAAAATGAGCAATTACTAAGCAAAAATACAAATATTTGCCTGTTCTGCTGCACTTGACATCCCAATCTCTACCTCAGCTCTCGTCCAGGCTCACAGCTATGCTGATATATGCTTTGCCCAGATGGAGCAGCTGTGATTACAAAAATGAATCACACTGAGAGACAAGCACCCAAAGAAATATTTGGAATAAACTGAGACCAGGAAATTCAAAAAGCCTTTCCTTTAGCTGCAGGCTACTCCATATTTTTTTTTCTTTGGAAATTATTGCAGCCATTATTCTGAGAAAATACTCTTAAATATGTGCAGAAAAGAGCACCTTGGAGCAGATTTCTGCATCTGCAATTTGTGACCTTGGATCATTTATGATGTATTTGTGAGAAATAAATATTGAACAACTCAATAGAGAATAATCCTCTCCAGTTCTTTTCTGAGATATGAAAATAATCCCGTGCCAACAAGAAACACTAGTTAATTCCTCCTTTAATGAAATAAAATTAATAAATTATTTCTTACCATTCGGATAACTTATGAGAACATTCACAACCCCTTACTCCATGAGGAAGAAGCTGCATGCAATCCCTAGCATTGCATTTTTGGTTGCATTTCACTATGTTGCAATTATTACCTGAAGAGTCAGCATGCATTTATCCAATCTGCAACCTCTTGGACAAAAATTATGCCATTTTCTCCTTTAAACAGGCAAACCTGATTTATTTGCTATTGCTGATACAGCCAGTAGTGAGCAGAGATTTATTGAGTAGCCCTGCAGGAACACTGCTGAATCTGAACTCAAAATCTCAAGATTTAATTCATTTTTAAAAGCTTAAATGCCTTGGAAATATCTGTCTTTAAAAAAAAAAAAAAAAAAGTCACTGTTGCTTCTCTCTAGTATCAAAAGGCTGGGTATCTTAAACTACATGATCACCCTGTACTTTCACCAAACCAACTCTGCTTGAGTGCAGTGACAAAGAAAGGAGAGGTAGGAAGAGGAAAAGATGATCTCAGAAAATGGAGACTCCAAACTTGGGCTCCTCTTGGTTGCCAGCCCTCTGACTTGTACTGGAGAAAGAAATGCCAGCTTGCTGTGCCACCACAGAGCAATGCATTATTGCACATTGTCACAGTAATGGGACACTGCACAGCCTATGGGAGCTGAACTTCCTCATCTGGGACAGCAAAACCTTTGTTTGATGATAGAATATTCCTCTCCTGTTTCGATGACACTGAATTATTCCAAAAAGCATTAATAGCTGATGAACACGGTAATTATCACTGTTAATAAGCAACTGTGGTTTTTTTAATATTAAAAAACTCACTGCCTAAACAATTACAAATCCCATATAGCTGGAATTTTCAAGATCCTTCAAGACTGAGTGCTGACTCCCACAAGATTTCTATCGAACTGAGCAACAATTTCAATAGAATTGAGGTAGGACAATAGGTAAAACAATAAAATCTTGACCTATAATTCAATTCAATTCCGTTACATTCTCGAAGCTGTATATGCACATTTAGATCTATTTTATGGCATTGCCTGTAGTTTCAGAGAAGCAATCTTACAGTCATTTAATACAAAACCATAACATTTTGTCAATAAAGCAGTTCTATTCTAATATTCTACTAGAATATTCTAATATTCTTTTAAATTATATGAAAACAGTCAATACTGACTATACTTGACAGATATAAAATTCTGTTAGTATACCTTCTGAGAATCCCACAGAAGTTCATTAATTATTTTAAATATTCTCTTTTAAAAAAGCAGGGCTCTTTATTGAATTAAGTGTCTCAACATTTACTTTCTCTTCAGAAGGTGACAAAAATTCTGAGCATTGGAACCAAACAGTGCACCAGATATGGGCTTGGGGATGGAAGACATTCACTGACTGAAGCTATAAAATGCATTTTTTTGTTTGTGCACAGCTCCCATTCACAGCTGAAAATCCTACATCCTAGAGACAGGCCCCCAAACAGCACAATCTCCTCAAATATGTTCCATATGGTGGCAGGCAGTAATATGAATGTCCCTTTTCCACTCTAAAAAAGCCATCAGGAACAGAAGATACAAACACAGGCTGGTATTCCAAAACCTATAATATGACTTGTTCATGCCCCACTTTCCACTCCCTCGAGGGATTTCCAAAGCTTTTAAAAGATTTTCTGGACTCCAAAAAGATTTCCAGTGAAGCCAAAAACCTTACCCTAGATACTTTCAAGCCTTTGCAAAATAAATTTGCTGTTGTCAGTAATGTTTTGAAGGCCTTTTAGGAGTGGTTGACAGATCTGGAGAGGTTCATCAACTATAGTTAAACAGAGCTGTGCATGGTATGAAAAGCAGTATTGGAAACAGCATTCCCAGTCTCCTTGAGGGGTTTCTTTGGCTCTCCCTTGAGCATCACCATCACCATACTTACTCCACCTGCTGCCTTCCCCAGAAATGCAGGCTCTACATGCTAGACATGGCTTGACAAGGAAGGGACTAACAGGATGTAAAAGTATTCCTTGAAGTACAGAAAAGAGACTGTAAAAGAAAAGCCAAGTTAAAAATCCCCAACCCAACTCCTTCCAAGTGTATATGTCATACTTTCACACTAAGTTTGTTTATAATGCAACTTGGCAGCAACATCAAGGACTTGGGGAAGATGGTATAAAGATGAAACAGCATTAGCGAATGTGATTTTACAAAAAAACTGCATTTGGCTTTTCATGCAAAACGTACGTAAAACTTTAAAGATGCTTTAATAAAAAAAAAAAATAATGCAAGCAAAAAGTAGGTCAGTTGTTACAAAACTTACTGATCTCTGTAGATCTACTGGGTACTGGAGGAGGCTGTGTACCATTGCGAGTAGGTGTTGATGATTGAGGGGATATGGGAGAAAAGGGAACCATATCAAAGATGTCAGTGGAGGGTGATTTAGGTGTCACACTGCCTGCCTACAATAAGGACAATAAATATTAGGGCAACGTTTCACATGAAAAAGATCACAATACTGAATTCTTCAGCATGCAGGTAAGTCACATTTTGAAAAAAAAAAAGTTAAAAACAACCATCAGCATGCAAACCCCAGCTCCTGACACCAAGCAAATGGCATTTGCAGTACAGAGTCTGACACATGCTAACACTCCCCAGTACAAAAGCAGCATTGTCATTTTTTCATTTTCAGTTGAAGATGTGTCACAGTTACACCTGACAAAGCTGTGACAAGCAGTTCTCTCTTGCAAACACAGGAGCACAGACACCTTCACGAGACCCAGTCGAGGCAATATGGCAACAACGATGTGCTCTGCTCTGGAGAGCACAGAACCCAGTTAAAAGATACAATCCCAGTATTTTTGGTTTACTAATTCTTCTTTACATGATCTCTTATTTAGCAGCTTAGAGAAATTGGTATGAGCAAAGCTTTAAATGTGTTTTTCCATAACAATCTAGATGTGATATACTGAATATTAATATCCAAAGTAAACCTGTTGTCCTCAAAGATAAAACTGAAGAGATTTCATTCAAAAGGCCCAGGAATTTGGAAGGGTTCAAGAAAATACTGGGCAAGCAAGAAACCCCAAACCCACCAATTACTATAGTTCTACAGCCATATTTGGCTTTGAATGGTTCATTCCTCCTGCCACCAGTCCACTACTTCAGGGCACAAGCAAGGCACAGTCAAGTCAAAATATACTGAACACTGAAGACAGAGGATGAAACAGATTAAAACTGAGACTGACAAGCTGAAGGCAAAACTAGTTTGCATGTACATGTTATTATTGAGACAATGCAGAAAACCCCACACTCTGTGTATTAGAAAGGCCAGCCAGGCACAGCAAAAGCCTGCAGCTTTGAAACAAGATTCAGTTTGCCCAAACTATCCACACAGAATTTTTGAAGCACAAGTTAAATTAGTCACATGGATCCTTTTATTCAGAATACACAAATATGATGGCCTGGCAAGCAGGTAATTCTTAGTACTGCTTGTCCATGAAAGCCCCATGGATGAGCCCTGATTTTGGAATGCTGCTTTCTTCACTGCCTGAGGAAGATTCCTAAACCAAGTCTCCAGGTAGCCCTGAACCACCCCTGTTTCTCTCTGGAGGTTCTCTGCAGTGGCTGCTGAGAAGCAGTATTGATCCACAGCCTTCCTCTGAATGCACTCTTAAAGGAGGAAAAACCATGAGGCTCTCAAGTCCTACATTTCTTATTTCTTTGAGGTTCTGTGATTCTTAGGAGTTTTCAATTCATATTTAAATTTTAGATTAATATTTTAAAATTGCATTATGAGAGATCTGTAACTGTTCAAAATCTAAAAGAACCTGGGGTATTTCTTCCCAGATATATAGAAGCATAGCAAGAAAAAAAAATCTACATTTAATATGTTGCTTTTATTGTTTTACTTTTTAAAAAAAAATTATCTCAGCTATTCCCAAGCATGACTATAGTTGAATTAACTTCATAAAAGAACCAGTTCTCAAGATTTTAACACATCCAGGACTTTTACTGTCCTCAACTGGAGTCACTAGTGGATTTTCAAAGATGATGTGTTGTGAAAAGATTTCAGTGCAGAGTTTAGACACCACAGGCTCCCATGGGCCTGGCACTAACCCTGCAGAGAACCAGGATAATCCAAGCCTGGCAGATTGCTGGATATCATCTGCTCCAACTCACAGCAGTGCAATGGATGTGCTGGACACAAAATCAATATAATAAAGAGGCACATCCTGCATCTGAACCTTGCTCTGATTGAAGACAGGCTTTCGTCAGCATCGGGAAGGTGGGACCAGGATTAGGGCATAAATAAATGCTTACATCAACCTCCATTTCCATCAGCACCCGTGGGTAAATCCTAGAATGTCCTGGAGATCATATGTGCTAGTGGAGAATCTTATTATTTGCTAAATGTCTATGGCTATCTGGAAGACAGATAAACAGCACTTACATTTAGTTATAAATGTGCTGTTTAGACAGAAAAAAGAAAGCCCAAACTTTAGAGTAATTTCCCACTTACATTCCATTTTGTTGAAGTCACTTACTGCCTATTTTGATTCTACTGATATAATTTAATTAAAACTGTGACTTAAGAAATGTGTATTTTGAATACATATGAGTACAAGAAGCATTTTTATTTAGTGAACACATGCACAAAGCCAGGATGGTCGTCAAATAAAGCCAAATATTACTTGCAAATGGAAGAAAAGTTGAGATATAAGTACATGAATATGAAAAAGGAGGCAATATGCCCATTTCATATTTGAGAATAATTTTCAACCTTCATTTTGCACAGTTTTTGTAAAGTATGCTAAAAGTTATTTAATGGATCATTGCTTTTCTATTAATTCATGGAGGGAAGAGGCCCTTGAAGCTGGACCTTTAGAATTGTTTTGAATGGCTATTCTTCATATAAAAAAATTAATAAAACATTGATAGATATCATTGATGATAGAAATAATTAATTAATGGACTAATTTAAACATGTCGGAAAAATAAGAAGTTTAGTTTTTAGGGATGGGAGAGAAAAAGCTCTGTAGAAATTAGAGTAATTCCTCACAAATTCCATATTTTAAGAGTACCCCTAGAGAACCCAAGATTCATCTGCCCTATCCTTTAGCCACTGTACAAAATGCACATTTTTTTATACAAGTTAATACATAACAGAGAACACAAAACAAAAGCCAAAAATAAAAAACAACACTAAAAAAAAAAAACAAAACTGAAAAAGCTTTTGCACAGCAAGATTACACGAGGTCTTGGGCAGCTGTATTCACTGGCAGGCTTTGGAAGACCACTTTTTGAAGGTGGTGGTATTAACAATCCAGGTGGTAGTCTAGAGTCAGGAGAACTCCTAGGAGTAAGCGTAATGGAAGAGATATCTAAACAAGGAGGTGAATCCTCATTGTTACACCAGAAAAAAGTAGAGGGTCTTTGAAACATATGTTCATCATTATCACACTTTATGTGCAGCAGCTGAAAAGGAATCACAGAAAGAGAAAACATTCTGAGGAGCAGAACGTGGTAACGTCAGGGAAAGAAGAAAAAAAGAAACACATTTCATATTTCAAAAAAGCTTGTCAGCAACTTGCTGTTCAGAGCTACAGTTACAAGATACAGAACTTGAAAATACTTCAAAACAAAATATAAGAATATTCCACATTGAGTGGTAACCCAGTACCAACTGGAACAAAGACAACTTGATCCATGATCATTACACCAAATAAAATGAAGTCAGACATCTTTCCAATAGTGTGTGTGAGATGCTAAGAAATGTCTAAAGCCAGCAAGGTATCAGCAATCTCTCACATCTGCACTTGTAAATTAGCAGGTAGGCACAAGTCTGGGGAGAAGAGTTACTGTGCTGGTTAATGCACAGGTCAGACTTTTCTCTAAGTAACTGAGGAAAAATCTACCATTTATATCCCACCAATGCTGAAAGAACAGCTCACTCTTAAACTAAAATCTTCAGAGGACAGATTAATCCCTGGATCTTAACAGAAGGGACTGCACACTTGTTGCAGGAATTTCTTCTGGCCACAGCCAAGGAGAAGGCAGGAATGGCACCTGGGCTGGAGGTGTCCTGCCCAAACCCCTGGGACTGGCCCAGGCTGAGGCAGTGGCAGATGAGTGCAGCAGGAATTGTGAAGCTTGTTTTTGCTCCCTTCATAGCGTTACACAATGGATATGTCACGATTATTTCACTAGAAGTTAGCACAACTCAGTAGAGCAGGATTCAGTCAATTATTTTAAATTATTTTTTTAGTGCTATGCAGAAAGCAAAATATTTCATATCCTTTAAAAATTAGTCTCAGCTTCTTTCTTCACAGATTAACCTGGCTAAGGGTACAGGTGAATAAATGTAGTAAAAGTGCCATACATGAGAATATCAAAGCAACTCACAAAATTCCCTACTCAAAACTTGCAATTCAGTATTAAAGAAAAAAAAATGGTTTTCATCTCAACTTCAAAAATTTCCATACTGAAATGGTGAAATGGAAGGTTCGGAATGGTAATCAATAAAAAGAAATCAAAAAACCTACAGGAGAGAATTTTAATTATTTCAAGGGTATCACCAGACTACAGGCAGAAGAGTTGCAATGCTACTGTGCATTACTGCCATGGAATCCTTGCTGCTATACATAATTATGGGGAAAAAGAAGCCCTCAGAATAATAAACTCTCAAAAATAATAAATTCAATGCAATTAAAATAAATAAGTGTAATTAAGAAAGCCAAATACTCTCCTGAAATGCAAAACAGCAAAGGATAAAGAGTTTTCATATGAAGGCATGGATGTGGCAGGAAAAATCACACAGAAAGCAGCAAAATGCACATAGGACACCAAACAGCAAAGCCATGAGGATGATGAACATATATCAAATCCAGGCAATGGAAAAATTCAACACAAAACCAGAACCTACAGCCCTGGTGTCATCTGAGTCCTGAACTGGAGCAGCCATCAGTGGCATCAGTGACACTGAGGACACCACACACCGTGTGAGGTGGTAAGCTTCCAAAACAACAGTTTTGGGGATGCCCCTGCTGAGGAAATGAATTTTCCCTAGGAATTCTTCATTGGCACAGCAGCACAGAACCCACTGGGGGCTGGAGGGCTGCTCTGTGTCTCACTCATGGCCCAGAGGGACCTGCAAGGCTGATGGGATTTCTGCTCACAGCCCACAGGGGCAGCAGTATTCCACAACGGAAAACAGGGAATACCACCAGATGCACAAAGTGCAGGGGGAGAAAGGAAGAGACCCTTACTCTAAAGAATACAACCTGAAAAGGGTGTAGCTTCTGAAAATTAATACTCTTACACCAAATTAGAAAGGAAGAAAATATAGTAAAAATAATTAAATTGTTATTTTATATAGCAACGTTTTGTCTGAGGTTCCCACTAGTGGCATTGATACAATATGTTCCAATTCAGGCCTCATTCCATGAACATAAGAAAACAACAAGAAATGATATTTCATGAAATTACCACACTAGTTCAGTGGGCTTGGTCTCTTTTATGGTTAGATGTAACTATGTGCCAGCAAAGGATTTGACTCATTCTACTGAGAGTGGTGCTGAAAATACACTCATGTGCTGCATCACACCAGAAAATGTAATGTGATTGAGATTTTATTAATCAGGAAACCACTTCGAAATTGTTTCTTTTTACAAGGTGTCTCTAGACACTGATTGCAATCTCTGTGTCATACCCACATAGCAATCACCTAAGTGTGAACTAGAATAAATTAGCAAATGGTTTTGTTCCTTAGAACAGTCGAATGGGTAATATACAGAACCACCACAGCAGGTAACTGTAGTGATGTTCCAGGGAATGGTGAGTGACTGCGAATTGAAAATTATGCATTTAGTCAAGAACATGCTCATTTCCTGAGATTTGGGACTACTAGGAACACTCCTTAATCCATAATTTACTAATTAACAAAATATTCTATAAGCATTAGCAATTTCATTACTTAACTGCTACATCTTCAGTTAATTTAGTACTTTTTCAGTGACATGAAATATGCCACAGACAATTTCAAATTCTTTTTTTTTTTAACATCATAAACGTAACAGAATTCTATACTCTCATGAAAAAGTGCTCAAACAACTGAACACAGAATATTACAAATGTAAAAAAGCTGAAGATAGGCAAAAAAACAATAAAAAAAACTTGTGCATTTTCCCTCTTGGCAATCTTGGTGGAAACAGGAATCAAGTGATATGCATAAACACATTCCAAAACGGTTTTTGAAATCTGCATAGAGTTCCAACATCTATCGTGGAGTTTTCCCATGAGTGTGGTAAAGCTTTCCAATGAGGGTCACTGGGGCAGCTGGCCTATGCTTCTAGGTCACAAGAGAACCTTGGAGCAAAGGTTTAATCAATCAGTATCTTTAATGCTCTGCTGAAAACTGCAGGGCTTTTGCACCACTTCCATGTAGGAGTATCTATTCCACACTGCTTCTCTGGTAATACTTGTGGTGCATGGAAGAACACAGATCCTTCTGGGGGCTGCTTCTCCCAACACCTCTTCTCTTCCTGCTGCCCTCCAGTTCTGCTTCCCCCCTCATTTTGGTGTTCTCAGGGAAGCCTGGCAGCTTTGGGCAGCACTGGCAATGGAAAGAGGAGCCTGTAGGACACGATGTGACCCCACTGTGCCAGGGCTGCAGTTACACACAGCAGCAGCACCCAAAGCCTCCCTGTGACACACACTGGAGCTGTGAGTCCCCCCGCAGGCAAACAACGAGATGAGAATCCAATGGTGCTCACGAAATCAACACCAAATGCAAAAAAAAGACCAGTGGTTAAAGCACTGCCAAGCCACTAAAACAAATGAGAAGTAAACAACAGATACACGAAGTCACAGAAACTTCAGCACTGCATGCAAAGGAGTGAGACAAAGGAAACGTTCCATGCCAACATTTCCCATGGCACATGGAAGCACAGCTCGAGAGGTGAACTAAGGAAAACTCTTAGATTGGGATTGCATGTCCTCGACAGAGCCACTCTTTTTTTTTCACCAAAAAAAGTGATAGTTCCTGTTGCATAACACTGCTGCATTGGCAAACACAGTCATCTGAGGGACTAGCTTCTCAAAGTTCGAGGAGGACTGCTCAAATCCATTGACCCAAATGCAGAAAAAATGATCACTAAGCAGTTTATTATTTACTGAATGTGCTGAGCAAACGTAAACCTAATTAGCTACAACATCCTCAGAGAAAAAGCGTGAAGATTGACAATTTGGTGTTCAACTTTCACAATATATTTTATGCAAAAGTATTTCATTATACAATCCAGTTTTCTCTCTTTCATTTCCAACTATGATTTCATTGCCTTAATGGATTCTTTTATAGGTTCAGAAGGAAATTTTATTTTCCCCATAGAGTTTATGAACTGACAGAAAAAGCACCTAAATTAGATTGATGTTGATTTGGCCATATGGCTAGATTTAGAGCAGCTACAGAAAAATTGTCAATGTGATATTAATTATCAAGCAAGAAGAGAATCCTGATGGTAATTTTATCCCCCAAAAGCAGAACTTGATTTCTGTAAATGCTTTTCACCCATTTACACACTGCAAAAATGCAAAGAGTAGGTGATTGCATTATTCACATATGTATTTTTCACCCATTTCACTCTGTCTGTCAGTATTATTTTAAAATATGTCCTCAAATAAACCCTTAGTTGGCCTGCAAAAAAACCTGCAATACATGCAAGAATCATCAGAAAAGCAGTTTTAGACTGAATTTCCCTTTACACATCCCAAACAAGCCTTTAACTTGCACTACTTATAAACTGGATATAGAAAAGTCATCCCTAAATTTTTAAATTATTCCAATAGTTGCAATTTCCATATGCATGTGGGTTTTTTTGTTTGTTTGTTTTGGTGTTTTTGCTTTTTTGTTTGTTTGTTTCAGATTTTTTTTTTAATAGAGCAACTGAGGACTCACAAAAAACTCCCAATACTCCAATTCACTGTTCTAACTTAAAACATAATTTAATTAAAACAATAAGTAACAGATATTTCAGCTAGAAAAATGTTCTCTGCTATGAAATCATCAACTTAAAATATTTTTGATTCTGTGCTTTAAATGAAGCTTTAAGCTTACAACTCACTGCTTCCATTTTTTTCTCTTAGTTAGACCACACATGGATTTTTGGATAAGTCATCACAAAATTTTACATTTTGATGTGAAGGATCAGAAAATTTAGGTGTTTTAGTATTATGTTTTGCAAAGGAAGCATTCAACACTGGTACCCAACAATTCAATAGGTGAGCACAGGGTCAACTCCTTTTAGAGAAGTAAATCTGACAGCAAAGTCACATATTGCAGTCCAGCCTGGCACATCACATTTTGTCTACAGTTTGTGAAACTACAAAAAAAAATGTTTTAAAAACGTTAGAGGATCTGAAATTTAAGTCTTCATAGTATTACATTTGATCCTGAGCAAATGGTTTTATTTCATATTTAGCTACAAACCTATTTTCAGTGACAACAGGAAGTTAGAAACGTTTATTTCAAATGGCAGCCTGGATGAAGCTACTTAGAACTGAAACACTTTGAAACTATTTTTATTAAATATGCAGTGAACCAGATGCTTAAAACGATACACATATTTAGTTATCCATCCACAGGTTAAAGATGTTCTCACGTTCTATTTTCTTTTGATACTGAAGTGAAAACAGGAAATGTAACCTGGTCCTGCTTGTGGGAAAATGATCTGGGAATCAGAAGACTGAGCTTTTAAAAAATAAAACAAAAACAACCACACAACCAACCAACTATGTCAAGGGTGAGTGATATAATACAAAAAAAACCTGCTGCACTTCAAATTTCCCAAAGTGTCTTCTCCTTCTTCATTTCATTAAAAGCTAACGGGAAGACTAATGTGTCTAGAATGATGAAAGACACAGAAATCAATGCAGAAGCAGAAATTACAGACTGGCACTGCATGCAAACGCTACCATGGCTTCCCAGTTACTGCCAGGTGGGAAAGGCATTCTGTCCTGGACCAGTATCTTGACAGATAAAGCATGCCAGTGACATCATGTGCTGTCACAGCACTGTGTCACACTACAGGGGCAATCAATCCTAAAAGCCCCTCAGGCTCCTCTCCTGGGGATGGAAAACACCTTCCCATTGCCAGCTGGCACTGTGCCTGCCCTGGGTCCCTGGGATGGGCTCTGATGGAGAAGAGGACACAGCCCAGAGTGATGTCAGTGGTTCTATGGTTTGAGCACAAGTCCCTGCAGCACTCTCTGCTCTGGGAAGGACATCCTTGTTTAATCCCATTGCTGCTGCAGTCCCACATCAGCTGCTGCCTGCCAGGGGCTGCTGTGGCCATGCACTGGTCACAGCCACCTCCTGTATGACAGGCAAGCCACTCGAGCACATCTGCCAACGCTGAGAGAGCACAAACAGCATGCAAACAACCAAACACGAAAAGGAAAGCACAAGGTATGAAAATCCAAGGTACTGTTTAAGCACAAACAGAAGCAACTTTTAACCATCTGTAGCTGGCTTCTGAAACTCAGCATTTCTTGACAAACAGCTGTGATGCCAGTTAAAGGCACACATTCTTTTATCACGTTAGGTGTCAAGGATAAAGGCTTCAATTTTCCATTGACCACTGAACAATCCCTTCCCTACACCTCAGCATGCAGAAGAGCTGGACTGCCAGATAAGGGGCTCCAGATGTAAAAAAAAATAAAAAAAATAGAAATAAATCAAAATGCTTATTATGTTTAAGAAAAGCTTCAGAAAGCTGTTGTATGGCACTGGCATCTCTGCATAATTCAACAGTGTGATATGAAAAACGCAAGAGAACTTAAAACTTATAGTTTAATAAATCTCTTCTAAATCACAAGAGTGGTCATCTTACATTCACAGCATGTAATACCAAGACTATCTGCATGGAAGGAAGCTTCCCCCACCCACCCAAAAGTGCTTAGAAAGAGGCACAAAGAAGGTATTATTCTACATGTTGGATATTCAGCTTAATTTAAGCTATTTTATTTCAGAAAATACTATGAGCAGATCTGAAAAGTTTAGTCTGACAAAAAAAATCACAATATAGATCTGTTACTTTAATTTTGAAGACAGAGCAGCAGCAGTACAGACATTTTTAGTTCAAATTAAAAAAAAATCTCCAATTATTTAGTTTAAAAACTAAAGTTTTTCATTACAGAAATTATGTGGAAATAGGGGGAAAAAAATTGCACCACTTCTTTTTACTGATAGGAATTGAGACTTTGCAGAATCATACTTGAAATTGCAGCTGATTTGAATGAAAAGTGAAAAAAATTAATTGCAAACTACAAGAGGCAATCCATTGTAGTTTTGTTCCTTCATACATATTTGTTGCTATGTAGTGGAAAAGGAGATAGGTCTCATCACATTCACTGCTCTTCCAGGCACAGTGACTGATAATCCTTTTAATGGACTCAAACTGCCCTAAAAATATTTATGCTTCTTTTTGTCTGCACTGAAGTCACTTGACAATGTCACCAGCCCACTCCTTCATTCTTTCTCAACCCAGCAGTTGCATTGACATGGAGTCATTCCTACACCAGCACATTTGAGAGCTCTGATTTACCATCTGCACAAGATCTGGTTCAGAAAGGACTGCCTGAAAGCTGCCTCTTGGTAGGGTGCCAAAGTCAGTAGTGCTTGGTGGGAACTGCTGTGGGGCTGGAGCTGAGAAAGACCTGCTCCTAAAAACATGCTTGGTTTTGGTTGGTTGGTGTCTTGGTTTTGTTTCCTTTTCATTTCTGGCTGCACAAGTGATGGAAGAATCCTGAAAAAGGAAAGGAGCTTAATCCAAACTCCTGCTTGAAGCAGGATCCAATTAGCTGAGGCTGTTGAGGACCATGCCCAGGGAAGATCCAGCATCTCCAAGAGTACAGAGAGCTCCAACTTCTGGGCATCCTGTTCCAACACTCATCCACTTATAGAAATCTTTTGTGTCAGAATGGATGCAGATGTTGAACAGGCTCTTAGGTGGCTCTTACTGCAATTTTAAACATTTGTGAAAGGAAATGTTTGAGGCTTTCATTTTAAAGGAGTACATAAAGCAATAAAATAAAAGTGCAAATTAATAGCCAACGGTGATTATTTAAATGAATTAATATCAATAATTATCAATATTCTAAAGTTTTGTTGCAGCACAACTGCTGTTTAAGCAATATGCTTATTCACTGTACCAATAGTAATTAACAATAAAGCACCACCTAGGGAGAGTTTACAAATGGCCAGCAAATTAAAAAATTAGATCTTAACTCTTTAATATGAAATGCAACATCATTGTCTTAAAAGACACACTAAATCACAAACTACTGGATATTTTTGGAGCATTATTAATAATTTTCCTTATTTTTTTGCTGAATGAAATGAAAAGTTCTTTAATTTTAAAGAAAATAATTGATTGCAATGGATTTAAGAGCCAATTTATTTGCATTTAAATAAACGTTTAGTTATTATATTTATGAATAAAAACAAACTGCCACCCTGATTGAGGACAATAAAAGATAAAAAAATTGACTAACGTGATATTAAATCTAGGTTAAAATTGATTACCTATCACTGAATGCTTCATAAGTGAGAAGACATTCATAATTTAAAACGTTCACTGTTGTGGTTACACAGTATTTATAATTTATGGTGCTCGCTCCTCTAAGTAGATTTCAGTAAAATGAAATGGCAGTCCCTCATGGGAACAACCATCTGATCAACATAAAGAATGTACAGACACTACTGAGAAACTGCCAGCACCACTGCAAATATGCTTTTACACTGCCCACAGTTCTGAGCATCCATTTAAGGGGAAATGGTGAACATTCAGGGCAGGAACAAGGCAGTCCAAAATGCACAGCTGAAAAGCAGTTCCTCTTGTTCCAAGATTTTGCCACACATAGATTAAGAAATCAGATTTATTTTCACAGCTGCCTAAAGCTGTACAGATGGAACACACCTGTAAGAAGAGGGGAGTCATTAGGACCAGTCTGCAGTGCAACCTGCACCTTCACACGTCCTGGGTGTCAGGAAGTGCCAGCCAGCAATTTAAACATTTAAAATTTAAAATTCTGTCCTCATCTGTCCCCACCTACAGGAACTGCAGGGCGGTCGGGATTTCCAGGGAGGAACCCACGCTTGCTCCTCTTTCCCTCCAGCCCAGCAGCAGCTCCCAAGCCCTTGGCAGGCAGGCTGTGAGCATGTCACAGGTGACCATGTGCTTGTGACAAAGCCCCCAGGCAGTGCTCAGGAGCCAGCTCCGTTCAGTGCAGAATGGCTTCTCACCCTCAGCTGGCACATCCTGCTCCAGTGAGCATTTACTGTCCTTGGGCAGCAACAAATAGGTATGGAAGGGCCACAGCTGCACAGGCTGCAATGTGCACTTCTGCTGGCTCGTCACAATGTCACTGTTAGCTCAACACTGCCCTTCAACACGTTACACGATCACTGCATGTTAATGGCAATCTCTGGGAACAGCAGGGATGCTCGTCATGATCATAAGGTGATTATAAATACAGAGTGACTTCAGACACAGGAGTTATGTCATGTACTTACTGGAGATGCGTGTACTTGTGTTATTCTTAACTGGTTTTCCAAATCTTGAACTTTATTTTTCAGTTCTGCATTTTCGGTTTCTAATTCTTGAATCTAAAAAGCAAGTGGTTATTCAACAGCTATTGGGATAGTCATGGATTTCAACAACAGCATCCACTGAGCATAAGTTTCATCAGAGATCTGGTGATTTAGAATCAAGGTTTAACTCATTATCTGACTACAAAACATAATTAAATTTCAGTATCCTCCATATTTCTACCTTGCTTTTTAGTGTCCTTGCAGGACAGCAAAATAAAATATTTTAAACACTTTTTTTCCCAGGTTTTTTTTTTCAGCCTTATCAATCTGAGAATAATGCTGGAAACTATGCTTCCATAAAAAGCAGATAATACAAATACAGCAGCATGTACTTTTATCTCTTAAAATAGAAGAACTCAGAACTTACTCTTTTCTGTAAACCTGCAATTTGTTTCCGTGTTTCAACATCTTTTCCTCCGGATTCCAGAAATTTCCTGTAAGCTAAGTCAAATGCTTGACCAATTGTTAAAGTTATCTCTTCTGCCTTTACATAAAACATAAAACTGAAATTAGTAAATTAGGAATATTTGCTGGAGCTCCTTTCATTTCAGAAGATCACAAAATGCTTTATACCATGTATCATACCCAAAGGCTTTGCCCCATCCACCATGAAAACAAAACTACAAAGGAGCATGACAGGCACCCTTCAGCAAAACACCTTGGCAAAATGCTATGAAAGAATGTAAAAAAGCTTTGGATAAAGAAAGGAGACTGGACAGTACAAATCACGTCTTCAGTTTCCATAAACACAGATACCATACTGCACCATGGCTTCTCCTGACGATTTCTGAAGCAAATACAGCTGTTCAATTATTAAATAAGCCCTTTTAGATTAATGAAATGTTTTCATGTCAATGGATTTTTTGACCCCACTACTGATTTTAAATCTGGATTTCAACACTTATTTTTGTGAGTACTATAAAAGCTCACTCAGGATACTGTAGACAAGTATTTATTTGCCCAATTATTTCCAACTACACATATCCAGAAAAATAAAAATCCACAGAAATTGCATTTGTATGTGCAAAGTATAACAATTTACTAGTTCTATGCTGCTTCATATCCTATTTTATGATGTGTTTATACAGTCAAGGCAGAATATCTATATCAAAAATGGTGGGAGTAAAAATAAGCCTACAGGAAGCTGATGTAGGACACCAAGGTTTCAGAAACAAGTGATGCCAAAGCAGGACCAATAAAAGGTGAACATATGGATACACCACTTGCTTAGAACTTTAGCAGAGCAAGCAAATACAGGAAGGAATAACTGTTCTGTCTCAGACACCAGAGAATATCAGTGCTTGGTGCAATGAGCTGTCTGGGAGTGCTTTGTGGTGTTAAACTTGAGAGATGTGGCAGGGAAAGGGGTGGACAAAGAAGGGAGAACCTTGCTGTGATAAAATAATTTAAAAAAAACCCAAAAAACAAACTACACGCAAAAACCCCAACACTAAAACCAGAGAGAAACACATCAGCAGAAAAGCCTGCAAGGGTATCTCAGCCCTGGAGCTGCAGTAAACTTTGCAAACATCTCAAGCCTGGTGGGATGGAGCCTGTTCTCTGAGAGTACTGCAGATGCTTCCCCCAGGATGTTGAGCTGGGCAGTAAGAGAAATCCCAGAAAAACCACCTCAGATCACTGAAGACTTTCCTTAATTTAACGGATCTAAGTTGCAAGACACTATACTGGCATGAAAAATCGAGTGTCACTACAAGGCAGGCTGTTCATTATTAACCATTCCCACCTCGTTTCAAGGCAGCACAGCGACCTCGAGCCCTGCAGGGCGTCCCGTGTACTTACACACTTTTCACTGTCAAACACATAGCACAGGTGCTTATTTGATTCTGAGTCTTTGCATATGAAAGTAAATATTCTCTTGTCAGTTTTGTCATCAGCACAAAAGGATATCCTGTGGAGCTGACAGTTGTGCTGGACCTCCTGCAGACAAACAGAAAGGTAATTTTTAAGAAATTACTGCATTCGCTTAGGATAAAGATACACAAAGGAAAGCTCTGGATTTCCTCATGAGAGCAGGCAAGCTGCAGTAGTGTTTTTGAATGTCTCTTATTATAATGTGAGAGCTCCAAAAAATGGACCTTGAGTGAAACAGAAGTTAGCAAACTCATCTCTGAAAAAACACTCCTGTTTCTACTGAATGTAAACAGGAAGTTGTTATTTGGACAGCATTTATCTGGAAGTGGTTATTTGGACAGTAATTTCTCTTCTAGAAAATTGATTTTACTGTTGCCTTGCATCCCTCTGCAATTTATTTAAGGCCTGATTACGTAAAATAATCTGTTCTTTTCCCAGGTGCACAACATCTTTAAATTTCATCATCTCCCAAGGTTTGTTAAAATGGATTTACTGAAATGAGTCCTTACTTTGCTACATTAAATATAGAAAACAGAAATAAAATGACTTTGCTAACCAAATAAAGAGAAATAAATCTGACATGCAAATACTTGTTTGCTTGAGGTGCCACCTAAGCAGCTTTTAAGCAATATTTGTATATTTTTGCTACAGTATTTAGTTTTCCATTAAAAAACAAGTTCCAGCTATTTTAAAAGTTGCAGTGGCAATGCTCTTCAGCTGCAAGAATTTGACAAGAGTGAATTAAACTATCTTGACTATTTTTTTGTTGTTTTTCTTCAACAAGTCTCTTCTTGGTATTTTATTTTATTTGGCTTATTACATGGGAAAGCAGTATTTGCTTTAAAGGAAAATATGTCGTCTAGATGTGAACTATTATCTGTTAAAAAAAAAGAAAGTCTCTGTGCTGCACTGGGGTTCCCAGCTTTCTGTAAGGCCATAAACAAGGCCATGCCCTCTCTGCACACAGCCACATAGCCAAAAAATGCACCCTACAGGCAATCTTTTCCCCTTGCCCCAAGTGAGTTCATTTTCTCAGTCTTTACAGCTGTTCTGACTGAGTATTCTATTTCTCTCCTGTCCCACATCTCTGTCCTGTGGCAGCTCTTTAACATACAGAAATAATAACTTGTGCTTGCCCTGGCACTATGAGGATTACAGATCCATATAATTATTTTATATCATTTAAGGACAGAACCACTTTTCTGTAATCCTTTTTTTTTTTTTTTTTTTGAATGCCAAGTATAGAATCACGTCCTGATATATGAGCTGGTTTCTTGTTCCTACTGCCATTAATAGCCACTGTGTGACTAAAACCCAATATCCCTGTAACATACTGAAGTGCTTTGTTTCAAAAACACACTGCAAGAAAGGCTTTAATTAGTGCTGATAACATGAAATTGAATTTCCTAAAGCATTTATAACCTGTGCAAAAAGAAGGAAAACTCGATTGAAATTTACATGCAGCTACAAGAGACTAAGTGGGGGAGATAAAAAGCCTGCTCACAGTTGATTACTACTTGAATTGTAATAACAACATTAGTAAGAGATTAGAATGTTCCTACTCCCCCAGGAACATATATCCCACAGCTTTCTGTTAATCTCTGCAGGAAGGTTAAGATCTTTTGGCATTTCAAACCGTTATTTTGAAACAGTTTTTGCCAGGATATGGGGTTAAGCATCCCAGTCTGCCCTACAGCACAAGGAAGATGAAAAAATTCCAGTTAAACTTGACATGGATATTTCGTGTCCCCTCTGCTTATGTATGAACTGTTGAGCTCTGGCTGTGTAAAGAGTCTGAAGCAAAAGTGGGCTGCAAGCATCTGGAGCACTGAACTACAGCTACCATTTGAGAAAAGGCACTGCCACCACCTGAATGCACCAATTATTCCATCATTAAGAAGCAGGAACAAAAGAATCCACCAAATTCAATCACCAACACGTATATGGAAAGGTTTTTTATCATAA